>NC_142933.1:117236193-117266193 GCF_046866305.1 Octopus bimaculoides | reverse complement strand
GAAAGTGAAGAAATGAAGAGGATATAGACAGAAAAACATCTTTTTTGTAAATAAAATGAAACGATCAGTTCTAATGCCATGGAAGAAAGAAAGAGACACATACAGTGACTGTTACTAGGGGGGTGGGGGAGTCACCAGTCAGTACGATTGGAAAAAAAAAATTGAAATAAATAAAGACAAATTAATAACTAAAACAAAAAAAAAAAAAGAGGACAATTGTTACTTATGTTCTCAAAATGAACACATTTTTTTTTGCTGATTGTGTAATGTGTGGAGTTTCTTTTTTTTTTTTTAATTTTTTTTTTTAAATTCAACCTTTTTATTTATTTTTTATTTATTTTTTTAAATTTTTATTCAACTTTTTATTGTGATAAATTATTTCTTGACAGACAGGAATATGATAGTCGTGTGGTTGGTGAGTGTGTATATGTATATGCGTGTTTCTTTCTCGGTTCCTTTTTTTTCTCATAAGTTCCACAAATAATATATACCCACAGTATCATATAATATACATGATGAAAAAGTATATATATACATATATATACATATACATATATATATATATATATACATATATATATAGGCGTAGTGTGTATGTGTGTATATTTGTATGTATGTAAACTGTTTTCAGTGCACGTCATTATGTATATGATTATGATTCAAAGCAAATTGTCACAAGTTTTATGTTTCCATAAGGAAATGAATATTTTTAAAAAAAGCAATAAAAAATTGATTTAGGATTATCTTAAAAAGGTGTTTTACTTTGTTGATTTCTTTCTTTCTTTTCTTTTTTTTTTCTCATATTTTTGGGATATATTTTTTTTTCCAATTTTTTCTGTTTTTTTTTTTTTTCTTGAAGCAGTATTATCAAAATTTAAATTTACATTAGGATATTGGTGTGGATTATCTGCTCAACAGTTTGGGATTAAAACGTTTGTTTGATGTTTTGGGATTTTTATATATGCCTATTATATTGGGGTTTGATGTTGAAAACTTAGGACATGAGTGAGTGTGGAAAGGGGTAAACAGGATATGGGAAGGGGGGAAATGACAAAATTTGGCCCCAATTTCAGTAAAGGAAAAGTAAATTTGAAGACCGAATGAATTGGAAAGGAAATTTGTACAGTTCGGTCTTCTTGTGTTGCTATGGACACAGCAACTGCGGAAGAGGTTTTCTTTTTCTTTTTATTATTATTATTCTTTTTTCTTTCTGGCAGTAGTGTGTGGTGGGCATGTTTGTGTATGCATATGTGTGATTGAATGTCAACAGTTCACCGTAAAAGTTCTTTTTGATTAGAGAGGATAAGTTCTGTAACTGTTTGCTCCAGCTTGACAGCCATAAGGCTAGCTGTGGCATCTGGTGATCTCATCAATGTTGGAGCAAATACTATGGCAAGATTCTCTGGACTCATCATGTTTTTACTTTGTTGTTCAATCACTCTGTTTGGTCAAGAGAGAAAGAAAGAAAGAGAAATAATGTTAGATCATCATTAAACAATGTCATCATTTACAGAATGAACTTATATAATTCAGGCAGAGCTGTGCACTAACGAGTTTGTTTCCTGACCACATGGTTTCAGGTGGTACCTCGGGTAAGTGTCTTCTACTATGGCCTTGGGCCGATCATAGCCTTATGGGTGGATTAGGCAGACAGAAACTGAAAGAAGCCCGTCTTATATATATATTTGTGTGTGTGTGTTTGTGTCCCATCTCAGTTTGATAACTGGTGTAAGTGTGTTTACATCTTCTGTAACTTAGCAGTTTGACAAAAGAAACCAATAGAATAAGTACCAGGCTTAAAAAAAAAGAATAAATACTAGGGTCAATTAGTTTGATAAAAATTCCTCCTGGCGATGCCACAGCATGGCCACAGTTTAATGACTGAAACCAGTAAAAGAATTCAGTTGAAAATAGAATTACAGTTTCACATAATTGAATTAAATTTTGGCTGGAGGCCAGCAATTTTAAGGGGAGGGGGTAAGCCAATTACATTGACCTTAGTGTTCAACTGGCATTTATTTTATTGACCCTGGAAGGATAAAAAGTAAAGTTAATCTCAGCTGAATTTGAACTCAGAGTGTAAAGAACCAAGAGAAATGCCAAGAAGCATTTTGTCTGACAATTCTAACAGCTTGCTGCTTTCATCATCATCATCATCGTTTAACGTCCACTTTCCATGCTAGCATGGGTTGGACGATTTGACTGAGGACTGGTGAAACCGGATGGCAACACCAGGCTCCAGTCTGATTTGGCAGAGTTTCTACAGCTGGATGCACTTCCTAACGCCAACCACTCAGAGAGTGTAGTGGGTGCTTTTACGTGCCACCTGCACGAAGGCCATAATAATAATAATGATAATGATTGATGATGATGATGATTCATTCTGGTTTTGGCCAAGTGCCAGCAATTTTAAAAGGTGGAGGTAAGTCAATTACATAGATCCCAGTACTTAGCTTGGTATTATATTTTATCAACCCCAAGGGGATGAAAGCCAAAGTTGGCCTCAGTTGAATTTGAACTCAGAACATAAAGAGACGAAGAAATGCTGCTAAGCATTTTGTTTTACATGCTAATGATTCTGCCAGCTCCCTACACAAGATAATGATGATGATGATGATAATAATAATAATAATAATGGTTTCAAACTCTGGTACAAAATACAAATACTATCACATTCTTAATGTTGTAAACCAAGAAATTAATGCATAAAAAAATTATAGCCATAATGTAGAGAAAGAAAACAATTAGTAGCTCTGATAAAACTATTAATGATTAGTAGCGTTATTAGAACAAACATAATATAATGCATGAGCTAAAGAATTGGAATTAGAATTAATGAATAGCGTGTTTGTTGTGAATAAAATATTACATACAGAAAAAGATAAGGGAGATAACTCCGATATTTAATAAAAATTCAATGTCATCAGGGAAGAAGCTTAAGTGGGAAGAGTGGGTACGATCTCCTCTTGCATAATGTTTCTCTGAATGGTTACATATGTCTGTGAGCATTCTGAATATCCTATTTAATGTGGATTTAATGTAGAAAGCCTTAAAACTGCAGTGTTTGTGTTGAGAAGGAATCTCATATAGACATATAGTGCTAAAAAAGCACAGACGTGTGTTAGTAACAGATGTAAAGCATCCAGCAACAGCAGTGGTGGTGGTGGTGGTGGGATTGCTAATTCTGGATTTGTGTGTGTTTGCACATCGTCAGTAGCAAGTATCCACTGTCAAAATCACATGCTTAGATAAATTTAGCTTCTAGTGATATATAAAAAACAGTGATTAACAAATTACTGGTGATACAAATTGCAAACAGGCTAGGTATCATCATCATCATCATCATCATCATCATCGTTTAACGTCCGCTTTCCATGCTAGCATGGGTTGGACGATTTGACTGAGGACTGGTGGACCAGGTGGCTACACCAGGCTCCAATCTGATTTGGCAGAGTTTCTACAGCTGAGCCATGGAGAAATATAACCTTACTTGAAGACAGGTAAGGGTTAGTAACAGAAAGAGCATCAGCCATAGAAAATCTGCCTCAATAAACTCTGTACCACCCATGCATGCAAGCATGGAAAAGTGGATGTTAAGTGATGATAATAGTATGCTGATGTATGTTTAATCCATATGTAATGTAATTATCAAATATAGACATCAACACTCATTAACTATAGGAACTCATTATTCGTTACTCATTAGCTGTAGGAAATAATAAACAGAAGAAATGAACTTACCGATCGAGATGAGCCATTAAATATTTTAGAGTTTGGTAATGAGCTGGTTGTAACAAATGTAAAGCTTCTTTGATCATTTGCAGTTTTTCTTTTTCTTTCAACCCAGGTTTTTCTAGAAATTAAACAAACAGCACAATGATTAAGATATTTCTCTTTTTTTTTTTATTAATTTATCCAGGATAACAAACTCAACATTTTTTCTCTTCTGGCTCTTGTTGTAAAGTCTAGTTTATTGTTGCTTTTTTTTTAGTTCTAGGTTGACTTCTCAACCATAGTTATAAACTTCAATTGTTTTTTATTTTTTATTTTTACTAGCATGGTGTATCTTGGATTACAGTATTCAAAGATGTTCTTCCTTATTGAAAACTGCAGGCTATGATTTGATAGAAATTTAGCTGCTATTTCAAAGAACTCTTTGAATCACTTAAAAGCTTACTATTCAACTTACTGAATAGTAGTGGTTGTTGCTGTTGTTTAAGCCCTAGATCAGCTCTGAAGACATGCCTGCTCATAACTACTCCAACTTTCTGTAAATCTAGGACCACATTAAACAAGGCATCCTTCATTTTTTAAAGACACCATTGGAGTGATATGAAAAAATTTAGCTGCTATTTCAAACAGGTCAAACAACCACACAGAGAATTCCCTGAGTATAAGTTACACTTGCTGTGAACAGAACAAATTACAACCTGATGTGTTCCTGCGTGATGAGGTAAGACAGCTCTTATTTAACCTTAGAGTTAGCCCTGACAGAACAGACAGACCCATGATAAAATCCCTTTCCAGCCAACACTGTACTGTATTTTCTTCAGCAATGATATTAAACAACCAACATTAATAAATGTGCCTTTCTACAAAAGATTACACATGATTTGAGAGATATTTGGCTACTATTTCTGATAGGTTGAGCAAAAGAAATGCATTTTAACAATGAAAATTAATTTCTTTCATCAATTAGTTAGGTAGAAGAACAGTGCCCATGACTCTTTCCAGAACCTCTGAGACTGACAAAAAGATATTCTTCAACCTGAGACCTGCCCAAATACTTGCAACAGAGTGGATTCTTCTACTGAATCCACTATGCAGTGTTGTTAAACCAGGCAGCAGAATAAACCCACCAACCACTTATGGCACAGTAGAATTTGAAGTCACAATGCAAAAAGCCAAAATAAATATCACAAGGATAATGTGCTGGTGTTGGCGCTGGTTTAAGGCTCTTGAAGCGGTAGATGTACTTCCAGCCATTGAACTCATTCTGATAGTTAACACTGTTTTTTTTTTGAAGTTCATTAAGCTTTTTAAAGAATTTTCTTTAAATGGTTTTGAGATTTCTTAAAAAAAAAAAACTTTTCACATTCCCTTGTCATGTTCTTAACTTCTTTTAACTTTATTTAACTTCTCTTAATTTATTCAGTTACAGTATTTCATCTGCCTCTTTTACCTTCCTAACCTCTCCTACTAACAACATTACCCTCTTGTCTTACTATGCTAAATATCACAAGGCATACCATTCAATGCCGAAAATCTTTCTACCAGTCCACCCCATTAGACTGGCACTTTTGACCCCCATTTGAAACCCCTCACCTTGCCAGAAGGATAAAAGGCAAAACCAATCTTGGTGAGATTTGAAATCACAACACAAAGAGCCAGAATAACTACAAGGCATCCCATCTGACACTTTGACGATTCTGCTAATTTCTAGCCTCAAATTTGATCTGACTGAGTTCTTGAAAGGACAGAGTCTAAGAAAGGGGAAGGGCAATCTTTTTTGAGAAGCAGACTGCATGAGGAGACATGGCTCATCATCAAACAAGCAACACTACTAAAAACATTCAAAGTAGTTCAGCAAGCTGCAGTTTGCTCATAACTAAATCTAAGAGAAAGCTGTGGTGCCATCCAAACTAAGGTGGAACTAGAATGGATGGTGGAGAAAATGGCAATGATAATAAAGGAGTAAATGGAATAATACATACGGACAGCCTCTAGTAGCTTTGGATATGATTCGAAAGAAATAAGTGGAATGGGCAGTAATCGGAAATATAACTTTAACACACTGGTCAGTGTGTTCACATCTTCAAGTCGTGATTCACTAATATCAGTATTTTCACCATCTGGGAAAGAAAGGTAAAAAAAAAAAAAAAAAAAAAAAGAGAGAAAGAGGAAGAAAAAATTAATTAGTATTTATTTAAAGCAATTTTACAAAATTTTCAATTTAAAAATATTTTACAGCCAAATGTCTTTTCTAATAACCATTTCACTAATTATTTATATCTATATATTCTAAGTGAAAAGAAATGTTAAGGCACAGACACACACACGGTGAACTTCTTTCAGTAAATGTCTACCAAATCCACTCATAAGGCTTTATCAACCGTCTTTCCAACAACAACCTCGGACACCTTTTTGAATTCCATATATCTAACACCCATGGACATGCTTACAAAAACAGCAGAGGACCCATGACTTTCAGAAACATTTTTTTCACACTCAGAATTGGTAGAGCATGGAATAAACTACCAGCATCAGTTATCTGTTAGGACAATACATCCTTCAGGACTTCAATTCTTCCTGAAATTCACCAATATAAAACCAGATGCTCTTTTTCTTTCTTTTCTTTATTTATTTCCAATGATTCATTCATTGTTTACTTTCCAGTCGTTTTGTGCATTATTCTGTTACTGTTCATGCACTTTTGGCTACTTTTTCAAGATGAGTTGTAGTGGACCTGGGTACTGTATACAATAAGTTCGTTATTATTACTATAATTCGAAATAATTCAAATTGATGGGAAAATTGAAAATGCAATGTTGAGAAGAAAATTATATAGGTATGGATTTGTGTTCTATTTGCAGCCACTTAGCTTCAGGTTCAGTCTCACTACAAGGTACCTTCAGTGACCAATGCCCTGTGAGTGAATCCAGATGGAAACTGAGTAGAAGCTTATAGTATGTGCGTGTGTGTGTGCATGCGTGCATCTTTGTGTTTGCTTCTTACCTCCTTACGTCTGATGTTGGTTTATTTACATCCTTGTAACTGAGCAATTTGGCGAAAACAGATTAACAAACTAAGTAGCCCCAACTTGACTGACTATAAACCATTCAAGGCAGTGCTCCAACATAGACACAGTGCAATGATTGTAAACACGAAAAGAGTAAAAGAGCAATGCTCACCTCTATCAAATTCCATGCGAACAGCTTCTATGTCGTCATGGAAACCTGCTACTCTGTACATTCCTTCAAAATCTACACCTATAATATTCAAAAGCAAACAATACACATTAGTAATCAAATACAAAAGAGCTTAAAACTAGTGTTAATTAATTTACATGCATTTCATGGCCAATAAGTTAATACAGTTAATAAGATGACATCATAACAGTTTCCATTCCTGGTGCAAGCTTTTACACATCACTGTCATTGTTAATGGCTTAGAAAAGTATGAATAGGGCTACATTTCACTTCTCTGTGTTTTAAATCAGACACTGTGTGTCAAATATAAAAAAAAAGACCCAAAAGTTAAATATTATATGTGTGTGCGAGTGTAAAATTTATTGACTGACATACATATAGGACAAAAGAGAAAGTTCATATATATATATATATATATATATATATATATATACATGTAATGGGTGCTTTTACATGCCACTGCCACAGGTGTCATTTGCGTGACACTGACACCTGCCACAACTGTGATTTTACTTGGTTTGATAGGTCTTCTTTTCAAGCATGACATAATGGCAAAGGTCCGAGTCATTGCCTCTGTGAAGCCCAGCACTCAAAAGGAGCTTTTCATGTGCCACACACACACCCATGCCAGCATAGAAGGCAGACATTAAACGATGATGATGATGATGATGATGATGATATATATGCATGAATGGTTGAATAAACTTAATTAATAAGAAATAATTGCAGCAATTTAATAACCAAGGGAAAGAAAAAAACTCATCTAGTGTCTATTGCAGAGGTAGGAAATTCAGAAAGTGTGTGTGTGTGTGTATATATATATATATATATATATATATATACACACACACACACATATACAGGAAGTAATCATTTTATTGCAGAGAAATTAAGAAAAAATGGTTAAATTAATATTAGAATTACTTACCTCTGTGTTCAATTTCTTTGATACATTTTTCCACCACAATAGGAATTGGTGTATTTTGAGCTTTAACAACTGTTGTCAAATCGGCGCCAAACAGTCTTTTAACATATTTCATGTCCGGCATGCAGTCATTTGGGACTCTTTCAGAACACTTTTTATGTGCTTCAAACCCACAGTCTGTAATAAAAAAAAAAAAACCCCAATATTATCAAAATCAAAACAAATTGTGAAGCAAACTTCTTTACCACACATCCACATCATCTCAGAGGCTCCATACTAGACTTTATGACAGAGGTCTTATTTTGTTCGCTATTTTCTTTTCCAATGTGATTACAAATTGCTTGCTACTATATGAACAAGTTAACCACCACAGCCTGTTACTGGAACTTGTATTTCCATGTATTTCCAATCACACTGCATATGTTTTTTTTGCATTTTTACAATGTTTCATAATTAAACTTTAATGTTTAGCACTCATATTATTTAAATATCCACAAAACCATGTCAAAGAAACAAAATAAAATATTTTCTCAAATTATGGAAATGTACCACTGGTGGTGTGTGTGTGGCGATTGTATGAAGTTTGTGATGAACCATTGGTGGTGCATGTGGCAATTAACATGTTAATATATAAGTGGCTATGCATTCTGCAAATATATGTACTGTTAACATAACTCTTATGTAGAATCTGCATGTTAAGGTGCATGACAACGCTGTACCATCAAAATCACAGGTACAAACGAACCAACAAACTTGTATAAAGTTTTTGTCAACCCCATGATTTGTACTATCCACCTGAAGCTGGATATGTCCTTAAAGAGAGAACTTAATTGAACACTAAGTTAGCAAAGCATTTCTAGCAAGTATCTTGTGTATTTCGTACTGTGTCAGCAGAGCTGTGGTGCCATATCTGGTAAGTTGTCTTTACTGGACAACAGAATTAATTTTCACCAACAAATCAGTGACCAATATGCTACAGATCAACATGTGTACTCCCGAATTGGTAGGATTTGATTTTCACATATGCTGCAACTTGATGAACATTCCGTTCTACACATGTTGCTATATATGAAACAGATTGTTCTAGATCCTTCAGCTAGTCTCAATGAAAGACAAAGCTTAATTAAACTGTGGTACCCTTTCACCTTTGCAGAACTAACAATCCTGATTTATCAGGATTACAAACACACACACACAGACAGGGTTTCTATCGCCTTAAATTTCTCTTTTGCTTTTTGAAAAAAGAAGTCTGAAACTTAGATATTCTATATTCATTTCAGTAATTTTTCTCAAACATTACTTTAATATTTCATTCCTGTTTTTGTCTTTCCTGTTATTTTTAACTACTTTTACATCTCTCTCTCTTTCTCTCACACACGCACACACACACACACACACACACACACAATCAAATTGCAGACTTTGGATGTTACAATCCATACACAGGACATATTTCCCAGGTGTCAATGCATCATAATTTGATACAAGTTCCCTAGTTTTTACAACCACCACAGAAACTAGGGACTTATGAGAGAAAAGCTTTATATTACCTAGAACAACAAAGATCAGTGTGTGTCTGTGGGTAATGTAAGTATGTGTGTGTATATATACACGTACACACACAAAGCAAGATGGTTGGCAACAAGATTGCATTACAGTTGGGTGAAAGTGTTCCCACTTAGCATAAATCCTTCATTTCCAGACTAATATTCCTCAGCAACCAGCAAGTTACCCAGTTTTCCTTCAAACTACAAACTAAACATTAAACTACCTGAATATCACAATCATCATGTGACAAACAAGACACTTGACTGATAATTCAAGGCCTCAAGGAAGGAGCCTTTATCTACCAACTAAAATAGTATCAACACATGTTACCCATCAACTAAACTAAAATTAATCACTCATAACTAAAAGTCTGAAAACAAGTATGGACATTTTGGACAAACTTATGAATATGCTCTGGACAGGAAAAGGGTTAAAAAAAGTAATTAAAATTATAGATAAATAAAACTATGAAATACAACCTGTGCTAAAAGCTACAGAAATTAGCTGTTAAAAAAACACAAAAAAACTGCATTTTCTCAAAATATCTGAAGGCGCAGGAGTGGCTGTGTGGTAAGTAGCTTGCTTACCAACCACATGGTTCCGGGTTCAGTCCCACTGCGTGGCACCTTGGGCAAGTGTCTTCTACTATAGCCTCGGGCCGACCAATGCCTTATGAGTGGATTTGGTAGACGGAAACTGAAAGAAGCCCGTCGTATATATGTATATATATATATGTGTGTGTGTATATGTTTGTGTCTGTTTGCCCCCCCCCCCCCACATCGCTTGACAACTGATGGTAGTGTGTTTACATCCCCATAACTTAGCAGTTCGGCAAAAGAGATTGATAGAATAAGTACTAGGCTTCCAAAGAATAAGTCCTGGAGTTGATTTGCTTGACTAAAGGCGGTGCACCAGCATGGCCGCAGTCAAATGACTGAAACAAGTAAAAGAGTAAGCATTTTCTACTTAGTTAACCTTCAAAGCTTCTTTGTCTAGGAATCAACACAAATTAAATATCTAGCATCAAAGAATACCATGGTATCTGTTATATTTAAATCTGTTTATTAATTTAAAATTTAATCATAATGAGAGAAAACATGTATTAAGTAACAAATCAAGACTGACTTCCTTTTCTTTTCCATTAATTTCGGTTGCTAATATATAATTATTTTAATGAGTTGCTGGCATGTAATTACTTGAGTAAGTCACTTTGACAAAACTTATTTTTTCCATTTGATTAAAAGTGTATTACTTATAATTGTGACTAGTTTTATTAAGTTTTTCCTTACATCGTAGTATCAAAGGCTTTTGAAATCTTGATCAATGTGAAGTAATTTATATATACATATACATTATACACACACATGCATATATACATATATACATATATACATTATATACATATACATTATACACACACATGCATGCACACACGTGAGTAAGCATGTAAGTGTATGTATATAAAACACACACACACACACACACACATACATACATACATACAGATATATCTACATATGCACACAGACACATTCTTTAATCCTGTTGCTATGAGGAAACATACACAGTGCACTCTATACAGTGCTTGGTATCAAGAAAGGTATCTAGCCATGGAAATCATACCAAAATTAGAAAAGTACACACAATACGTCCTCTATATGTATGTGTGTGTATGTTTGTGTGTCTGTGTTTGTCCCCCAAGCATCGCTTGGCAACCGATACTGGTGTGTTTACATCCCCGTAACTTAGCGGTTCGGCAAAAGAGACCGATAGAATAAGTACTAGGCTTCCAAAGAATAAGTCCTGGGGTCAATTTGCTCGACTAAAAGGTGGTGCTCCAGCATGGCCGCAGTCAAATGACTGAAACAAGTAAAAGAGTAAGAGAGAGAGAGAGAGAGAGAGAGACCCAACAAGAATGGCAGTAAATCCAAATAAAAACAGACTCAGGACTGACTTGTTAGACCTCTACTAGCATGGAAGATGGACATAGGATGATGATGACGGTACAAATATTTATTAATAAAAGAACTACACAGTAATGGAATAAAGAAAAACCCTCAATGTTAGAATTGTAGACATGTTGCCAACACTTGCACTATTATGCAAATTAGAGCAGGCCAATGGGGTTCTGTCTGTGTGTGCATATACTACATACAACTATAAGCCATTATGCTGTTGTGGACAGAATTGAGTAACTGAACTCTGATAAGCAATTAAATATAAAGTAATTAGCTTGAGCCTTTAGCATTTAAACCGAACATATCCAGCCAAAATAATCTATCTGTTTTATCTTCAAACTGACCATATCTAGCCTATTATACCTACCCTACAATGTCATTCTGGAAAGAAGCAGTCACATCATTGAAATCTCAAAGCTACAAGGTAATGTCTGTCTAATTCAAACCAATCATCATCATCATCATTTAACGTCTGTTTTCCATGCTGGCATGGGTTGGAAACTTAGAGTGAGAACGGGTAAGCTGAAGAGCTGCACCAGGTTTCAGTATGAATAGATAAACATTACATTCGACATTGACAGCCGGATGCTAAAGGGTTAAGCTTTTTTTCCTGATCACTAAGGGTGGGAGGAAAACATGTGATTAACCAGTGTCTTCATTTTCACTCAGCTATTTTATAAACACACACACACATATATGTATATATATATATATATATAATAATATATATATATATATAATAATTTTCCTGAAGAAGTGCCAAATGTCAAAATCCAATGGACCAGTCACTGGATAAGTTTGGCACAGAAATGTTAACATAGAGTGGTGAATAAATCGATATATCGAGTTTGAAGTCTCTGTCTCTTTTGAATATGAAAATTTAAAAGTTAAAAACCTTATAATATATATATATATATATATATATATATATATATATATATATATAGAGAGAGAGAGAGAGAGAGAGAGAGAGAGACACACATTTACACACACACACATACAGTATGGCAGTGGATTTGTTGCTAAGCAATGAGGATTTAATTGTTTGATCAACTGAATTACCTGCTACTGTATATTAATGTGCAAGTGGTTAAGCAGTCTAAAAATATATGTACTCTTAACATAATTATCAGGCAGAATTAGTATAACATGATGCATGACATGGATGTACCTTGCGAATTACAGGTGAAATCCACTTGACTGACTTCTATACAGTTTCTGTCAACCTGATTTCACTTTCAAGGCTATAGAAAATGACATTTGCTCAAGATACCATGCAGCAGGATTGAACCTGGGATCTTATGGTCATGAAGCAACTTCTCAATTCAACCTAGCTGCACTTACGCATGTGATATATATTAAGTGGCTGGTTGACAGAGTCATTAGGACAGCAGCTAGAATGTGATGCAATATGTGCTTTGGTTCTGTGTGAACTGAGTTCAGAACCTAACACGGTCAGCTTTGATCCTTTTGGGGTTGGTAAATAAAGTACCAGCCCCATCCTGGTGCAGCCCTTTCTCCCTGCCCTCTCTTCCCGTTCTGGATGTTCTGCTGGATTGAGTGTAGCAGATGGTTTGAGAGGGTACTTGAGGCTGCTCATAACTTCATGGACACCTAAAACCATTCATGATAGCATCACACAAGCTTATAACATGCCCTCTTTAATTGTGTGTACTGGTTGAAATATGCATACATGTGTATGAAAACCACAAAGATTTTTGATCATTGTAACTTGTGACAGTATTGACTCCACCTTTCGTGTTTATAACTCATCCTTCCCACTCCAAGAGAAGACAAACAAGTTTAAATGCCAAAAGATCATGACATTCACCTAGCTAAGTAGAATCAGCTTTGGCACAGTTACAATACTACAGGTCTAAGTCAATAGTAAGACTAATGACCTAGCAGCAAATAGATTTGGCAATTAATGCATAAAGTAAATTGTGTAAGACACTACAAAATCCCACATAGTTTTAGGAAATGGTCACATTTGAATGCTTTTGATGACAGGCCTTCTCATTCAGAATTGACTAAAAGCTAAACAACATCAGATTGTTTACAAAGTGATGAGGCTAATGTTAGAAATAGCAGCTATATCTCCTTCCTATGAAACCCAAATGTCTTAGAAAAGGGAAGAATATACAAGAGAAAGTAGTCCAAATATCTTTTTTATATTCCCATCAAGACCACAATTCTTGTTTTCTACTCATCTAGCATGACAAAGGACAAATTGTTTTAAGCATTGATACCACAAGGCTTAGGTAGAAACTCTGTAAGATGTACCCAGTGTAAGCTATGGACACATAAGAGGTGCAGCAATATCAAAGGAAAGCTAACTGTGAAGATAGTGTTTGTGTGTGGCAGATGCTCAGGAGCAATAAACACTGAAAATGTGCAGAGAACAACTTCTGCCACATTCCTGGGAGAAAAATTAGAAGTAGCTGATAGCTTCCGTTACCTAGGTGACCAAGTCAGTAGCGGGGGAGGGTGTGCTGAAAGTGTAGCTGCTAGAATAAGAATAGCCTGGGTAAAGTTCAGAGAGCTCTTAGCTCTACTGGTGACAAAGGGCCTCTCACTCAGAGTAAAAGGCAGACTGTATGATGCATGTTTACGAACAGCCATGCTACATAGCAGTGAAACATGAGCCATAACAGCTGAGGACATTGCAAAGAATGAAGCCAGCATGCTTCGCTGGATGTGTATTGACAGAGTGTAAGTACCTCGAGAGAAAAGTTGGTCCTAAGAAGTATCAGATGTTGTGTGCAAGGCATGTAACCAGGCCACTTATGCGTATCATTCCGTCATTAGACACTAAACTCTGCTTGCAAAGACCTGTTGAGGCAAGTGAAATCAAAATCGAAATCAAATTCTATGATAGGCATCCGTGCTAGTGGAGTGCTAAGAGCACCATCCGAGCGTGATCATTGCCAGAGCAGCTGACTGGCTTCCGTCTACATTTTAACTTCTCAAATGCCATGATTAAAGTTCATTCAATGCACTTTATTAAGTGACTAGTGACAGAGAGGGCATCTGGTCATAGAAACCAAGCCAAAATGAAACTTTCAAGTGAAATGTGATCTTCCAATGTATACCAGCAAACAAAGTAGTCATAAAATAATGATTATATATATATATATAAAATTTCATGTGCAAAAAAACTACAATTAAGTTTAAGGCATAAAAATATCATGGGATTTCAGTATCCAGAGTCATAGGAGAGAGAATACCTGATGATACTGTTATGAATCACAAGTCAGAACACTAATTTGTAGGGAAGATTTCTTGTTGAATTGGTACTTTATTATCAACATCAGAAAGATTATAGATAAAACATTAACCTATGTAGGATTTGAAATTAGATCAACAAGAGTCATACAGTGATTGTATTTTCTCTGCAATTCTACCATTTCCCATACTTCAAATTTTCGCAACTCCAACAATAATTCTATATGAATTCTAAATTGTAGTAATCTAAATTAACATGCAAAGTATTGAAAAATAAATAGTCATCAATAAATTATAGAAGAAATTCCAACGTTAGAATCAAGATCAGAGATTAATTCATCAGCTGAGGCCTCCATTTAAAACATGACTATACAACAATAGACGGTACCTAATTCAAATTATCCATTGAGGAAGAAGTAAAGTAAAATCCAGGGGAGAAAACTCTGCTGTGCATTCCTATTTCATTCTTCAGGCCACAGCAAGCTAGGAGATTACATGTTAACCATACAGTGTTGGCTGCGTGGTAAGAAATTTGCTTCTTAAGCACATGACTTGGGTTCAGTCCCATTCCGTAGCTTCTATAATAGTACTGGGTCAACCAAAGCTTTGTGAGTAGATTTGGGAGACAGAAACTGAAAGAAGCCCATTTTGTGTGTGTGTGTGTGTGTGTATTAGTATCTCACTGCCTTGACCTCATGTGATAGTTGTAAGAGAGTGTCACCATCAGGCAAGCAGTGTCCTTTATTGCCAATCTTCCCTGTGAACATGTTTGGTCATAGGGAAATATTACTTTACATGGAAACAGGTAAGGGTTGGCAACAGGAAAAGGATCCAGCCATTAAAAATACACCTAAATAGATTCCATACAAATATGGAAAAGTGAGCTTCAGAATGACGATGATGAAGTTCTTATTGTTTACATCAGCTAACCTTTGCACAAAGATTAAGGAATAAAGTTTACGATATAAGTTTGGGTATCATGAAGTGAGATGTGAATTTCGGGTGCTTAACACTCTTCTCTTCAATTCTCCCCACCCCCACCCCCAAAAAAGAGTTCTACTTCAAACATTAGAATTCCTTCCAGCAGTGCAACACTTTAGGCAAGTGCCTCCTGTTATATCTAATGTCTTGAGAGGAATTCTAAGGACAGAAACTGGAAACAGCCTGTTGTGCGGGTGTTATTGTGTGTGCACATATATGCACTTATATATCATCATCATTGTCATTTAACGCCCATTCACAATGCTAGCATAAATTGGAAGGTTTAACAGGGGCTGGTTAGGCAGAAGACTGCACCAGGCTTCACTGTCTGTTTTGGCAGGATTTTTTTTACAACTAGATGCCCTTCCTAACACCAACCACTTTACACATACATATATAAGCATATGAGATACAGACAAACAGACAGACAGCAGATGGATATAGATTTGTGCATGACCTGTCATGTCTTGACATGTGTGATGATTGTAAACGTAATGACAAACAGTGTTGTTTGCAATCCTCTCAAAAACATGTCCAGGCTGTTTGTTATTCATTAAACTAAGGAAAATGTTACCTTATATAGGGGTTGGTAACAGGAGGAGTGTCCAACTATAGAAAGATCTGCTTTAACCAAGTTACTGTCTAACCCATACAAGTATGGAAACATGGACATTAACAGGATAATGTTAACTAGTATGCATAGCAGCATGGACTAGCTTAGTTTTAGTTAAGCATTTATCTAGTTTTAGTTAAGCATAGAGATGGCAGATATTTTCCAGTAATGAGGTCTGAACCAGCAACCGTTTGGCTGGTAGTCCAACAACTTAATGACCAGGATATCTGCAACTCTCCCACAATATGATGTAACCGGTAATAGTTTATATTGAAAGGGTTTCTGGCTCAACAAGGTAAAAGAAGATGCTACATTAGTGTAATTAATGAAGATCTTTACAGGTTGTAAAACAATACATATTTCAACAGAAATATGGTACCAAAAGGGTTAATATATTCTAAACAAAACAATGGTACGCTCTAAACTTCCTGGCATATATTTAGGAGAAATAAAATCTTTACAAATGAACAGACAAGAAACATGGACATTAACAGATCTGGTTGTTTACCTTGGCACTTAACTCCTTGAGCAATTAGTCCCCACATAAAGTTGGCACAGTAATCACACCAGTGTAGTCCAATAAAATTTTGCACCTGAAATAAGTAAAGAAAAAAATTTCTTTTTTTTTACAAAACTGTCAAAATGGATTGATGGTGTTATTGACGGAATAAAAAATAAAAAAAAGTGGGGAAAAAATATTAAATTAAAACAAACTATGATAAGTAAATTCATAAGCTATAAAACTCTATCTACTGAAAATTAATTGGTAATAATCTATACTAAAGATTGTATATAATTACTGAACATATGCATACAAATGTGTATGCACAACACAAACACATATATAATGAAGTATTTAATTATATATATATATATATATATATATATATATATATATATATATATATATATATATATAACATACTGGGAAGTTTTAGAATGTTTCTTATAATTCAATCTGTGTTTATTTAGTAGTATTTTATAATTGCAATTGATGAAGAATAATGTTGTTATAGGCTTCCAGCAGACCAATCAGTGTTTCACTGTATGACATGGCAAGGAATGACATGAGTCTCTGCAACTCAGTGCAAAACAAACATCACAGGAGACTTTATGAATGAAGCACCAGCTTTTTGGTTTACTTGCCAATGCTTATATCGTTCTCCAAAAGATAACCAAATTCCATTCACATTATATTAGTCAACTCAAGGTTGTGCTAGATGACACTTGGCCAAAGTGCCACAGATTGAGATTAAATCTAAAACCACATGTTTGTATAGCAAACTCTTTAATCATATTCCTGTAAACAAATGTTACAAGATTATTGTGAACATATTAGACTAGAGTCAATAAAATAAGCACCAGTAATATACTGAGGTTCAGTTCAATGCACTTCACCCTCAAAATATCTGGCCATATGCCAATGCTAGAAATCAATATAAAATAGTTTCATGAACAATTGGGAAAATATATAGTAGATATTGTGGGAGAATAAAGAGGACTTGGATCTGTAGTAATTCAATCAGATCTAAAAGTCAGATGATGAAAAATTATTTTGTCAATAAAGGCTCTCATCTTAAGATTTGATGTAAGACAACATAAGTATAAGGCAGCCGATTGGCAGAGTTTTAGAGCATCAAATACATTGCTTTGCAGTAATTGTTCTGGTTCTCTCTGGCTCTTACAGACATGTCTGACTTCAGGTAATATGTATTTGAATTAGAATAATATTTTGGGGAAAATAACAAAATAGTAAAGCTGGAGTTTAGTATATTTATAAATGACATATTCAAAACAAAGAAATATTTAACTTGTGAATAATTGATATAGGTATGGCTGTATGGTTAAGAGGTTTGCTTTGTAACTAAATGGTTTCAGGGTTCAATCCTAATGTGCAACACTGCAAGCAAAGTGTTTTCTCTCATAGCCTCAGATTGACAAAAGTCTTTTGAGTGAAAGATAGTTGATGGAAACCAAAATGAAGTCCATTTTAAGGACAGTTCTTGCTCTTGCATGACAGAATCCGTTTCCCAAGTTAACATCACCACTTGGCCTAAGGTTACTTCTAGAGGAGCTCACTCTGTTGTACGATAACTATCTCCCTTCTTCCCGCCAATCCTGGAGGTTCTGAAAAAAGGGCTATGGTCCTGGCCTTTTCTCTTCTGACTAAGCCATTTAGAAGAAAGTAAAGAAAGTAAAATGAAAAAAATCTAGTGAAAAAATACGATCTAATTCATAATACTGGAAAGACACAAAAATATCAACAAATTTAGATACTGGTCAATTGAAACTGAACATTTGAAGCAAACATCAACTAAAATCAAGCAGATGGATAATAATAATAATAATGATGATGATGATGATGATAATAATACAATACAAAATTAAAATAAATAGCAGACACTAAGTAAATTAGAATATTAGCACCTTTTTAAATACCGAAACTTGGAATTAAAGAGCTTTTCGTATGATTCTTTGTATGGGTGGATGCAAAAGCATGTATATATGTATATATATATGCATATGCCACAAAGTTAGCAATTCAGGTATTCCTTTTCTCTCAATGTAAGTATACGTGGATAACGCTATATTTCCAAGTTTACAGAAATCAATAGAGGAATCTAGTAGAATTGCTGAACAAATAGGCACATGAAAAAAAGACTACAACTAACCGGCTCCCATTTGGAGAAATACAAATTTAGATCAGTTGATAACATCTGCTTGGGTAAGATATTTAAATTATCTACTTTCTCTAGTTTCCTCTTGCAGTAGTAATTGGAGCTCTGCTAGAGCTTTTTTACAAAAAACACAAGTTCCCTGTTATAGTCGCTAGAAGAGAGAAAAAGTAAAAAACAAAAAAAAAAAAAAAAAACCAGAGACCATTAATTCAGAATTCACTCAGTTTTACCAATGACAGCACACCTTTACTATTTACAGCATTCTCTAGCAATTACAGATTATACCTTTCACAATTAATTACAGCAATACCTTTGACATTTACAGTATACCTATAGCAATTACAGTATATACCTTTAACAATTACAGCATACCTTTACTACTTACAGCATACCTTTACCATTTTACAGCATAGCTCTAGCAATTACAGAATATACCTTTAATAATTACAGCATAACTTTACCATTTACAGAATACCTTTAATAATTACAGCATAATGTTTTACCATTTACAGCATACCTTTACCATTTATAGCAAACCTCTAGTAATTTCAGAATACACCTTTAACAATTACAGCATAATGTTACCATTTACAGAATACCTTTAGCATTTATAGCATACCTCAATACCATTATCTTTATAGCAGACATTTATCATTTATTGTATACCTTTAGCAATTGTAATATACCATTACCATTTATAGCACACCATTAAAATTTACAGTATACCTTTAGGAATAACAGTGTATTTTTAACGATTACAATAAATTTTGACCATTTACAGGTGTAGTCCCTCAAGTGGTCTGGTGCCCTCTTTGATACCCTTCTGACAACTTTAGGGAACATGGAGCTCTCTAGTGCTATGAGGCAATTCACCTGACAGAAGACCAATCCAAGGTA
The DNA here is from genome assembly GCF_046866305.1 of Octopus bimaculoides. Taxonomy (NCBI): domain Eukaryota; kingdom Metazoa; phylum Mollusca; class Cephalopoda; order Octopoda; family Octopodidae; genus Octopus; species Octopus bimaculoides. The sequence goes on along the minus strand of NC_142933.1, from coordinate 117,246,439 downwards.
CAATCTATAACTTGCTGGTCACCGTTGCCGTCTTAGCCTGCAAAGCCACTGTGGTCAGAACTTCTAGTCCAAAGGGTGGGGATTGGATTGCGTGGACTGACGCTCACTTTAAAACTATTTAGAACAGGGAAGACGAGAAAGCCCTGCGACATTAAGGATTTGTTTACTTGGGGCTGGGCCACTCTTCTTCATGACCTTTGGACACAAAGAAACAGCCAACATCGTCATTAGCAATAACAGCATACCAGCAACTATCGTAGTGTATGTGTGTGTGTATTTATATATGTTTATATATGAATGTGTGTATATGTGTGTGTGTGTGTGTGTGTGTACATATATATTTGCTAATTAGAAATCAACCAGACATTTGGTTGCGATTGCATCGTAGTTTGTGTGGAGAATGACATCAAACAATTAAATGGGGGCAGGGAAGGGGGAAGAAACCAAACAGTTATTACAGGAAGGGGGGGGGGAGAATCAAACAATTACTTTGAGAAGAAGAATGAGTGAAGCAATTACTTTGGTCAGATATGATAAGACCAACAGTTACTTGGAGCAAAAGCAGAAGTTAAACAATTACTTTGGGAGAAGAAATTACTTTGGAGAGAAATCAAACAATTCTATTTTGTATAGGGAATGATATCAAACAATTATTTTCAGGAGGGGAAGACATCAAACAATTAATTTGAGCAGGAGATAGAATCAAACAATTACAAATAATGAGTGATTATAAAGGACTAATGTTTATTTATTATCAAATATTTTTAGCTTTGATATTTTTCAATTTCTTTATTAAATTGCTTGTATATATATATATATATATATATATATATATATATATAAAACATTCACTATATGTAAATAATCCTATCATAAAATGTATTTACATACAGCCAATGGAGGTGAACTCAACAGATGCTAAGAGTATTACTGTTGACAATAAGAAATATTAAGGATAATCTTACCTTAAAGCAGTGAGATTTTTCGTATTCTTGCACATTGGTAGCAAAATCGGAATCTGGTGATAACTGTTTAAATTGAAAGAATAAACAAATAAATAAATACTGTACATATTCAACATGACAAAAATTATGAAATTTAATGTATGAGAAGAAATATATTTTCCTGTGGGTCAATTTCAATACTAAGATAATCAGAGCAATAAAATACTAAACAGTTTTAGAATCCTGCTTTTTCAAACAAATTTTTTGTAATATTAATATTTTATAGTTGTTGAGTTGTTGTTGAGTCTGAGATAAGCTTTCACTGAACAGAACTATAGCAGAAGCCATTCTGGCCGTGATCATCTTATTTGAGGCACCTGAGTAACTCTTGCAGCAATCTCAAGTGTTGTGGATTCCTTATTTCATGCCCGTTGTCCATGCTGGTATGGGTTGAACAGTTTGACAAGGGCTGGCCAGCTGCAGCAGCTTCCAGTCTCATTTGGCATGGCTTCTACATCTGGATGCCCTTCCGAACACTAACCACTCTACAAAGTGCGCTGGATGTTATAACATGGCATCGTACAGGTGCTTTTACGTGGCACTGCTTTGGCCCAGAAACCTTCAGTTTCTGTCTACCAAATCCACTCACAAAGTTTCGTGAGTGGATTTGGCATTGTGTAACTCTTGAAAGCAAGGCTTGTAAGATTTTTTGCACCACTGTAACTAGTTTTGCTGAGCCATGGCTACCATCAACAAGATTATGGAATCTAAAGACATAGCAGTCCTTGAATCTGGTGGTGATTTACAAGACACCTGCCTATAGGACTGCAGCCAAGTGGACTGGATCAGCATGAAATGATGTACATTGTGCTCAATGAGTTGGTATGCCACTCAGTCCAGGAATCAAATCTATGACCCAGCAAGTTTTAAACCACTTGGCCATATGCCTTAATAAAATAAATTTGAAAAAGAACAAATGCCATAAAAATAGAAGTCAAGCAGATGATTGCTATTGAGTTATGATTTGGCAGCTTCAGCATAGAAATGCCCATCACAAGGTCCAATCTTTGTTGCAGTGCAATGGTTTGTGTGCCACAATGACCCTGAGAGCCAGGCCAGCAAAGTACAAACTCCTAGTAGGGCCTCTCATGCTGGACAGATCAAAGGACACCAGGCTAACATGGAATACCTCTTTCCAGTGGCAAAAATAGGTTTGTATGACACCAACATCCCTACATAGACAAAAAAGCAAAGTTACAGAAACATCAATGACAATTCCAACCCAACAAGATCTCAGGCAGTGAGGCTTTCAGCCCAAAGTTGAGAACAGTGGAGAAAAATCGCTGATGGCCTATGCTCCATGGAGAACAAAGGGCTTATATAAATAAAAAGATGTGCAGCCCTTTGGAGGTCTTGCTAAGCAATTTCTATGAACATATACAAGGGAAATAATTTGAAATTTAAATTTGAAAATAGAATATAGGTATGCAACTAGGAGTGACAATTCTAAACATGTTTCAGTATTATGAAACCTCCTCAGTGAAGTGAAGCCTAAGCCAGTGATTCTCATGAGGGGTAGAAAGCTATGAAGATCAAAAAGAGAACAGACTAACTGCCATTTAAACTGGCCATATCTGACCCAAATAATCTATCTGTTTTATGTTCAAACAGGCCACATCTGGCCTTTCACACCGATCCTACAATGTCATTTTACAAATAAACGACCACTTCATCAAAATCTCAAAGCTAGGAGATAATGCATGATAAATTTAAAACAATGTGAATAAATAATTATTACATTTGATAGATTAATCTGAAAGCTAAAGGGATAATTGGATGGTTTTTAAACTTATGTGGTACCATGGCCAAACAAATAACTATATGTGTAAACTACCTTGTATTCTTCTTATTAAAGAGAGGGGTAAAAAAATTTTCACTATTACTTTAGTAGGAGTAGAGGTGAGGGATAGGGTTTGAAAGTTTGAGAGCCACTACCAATACGACTTGATCTTAATATGAAAGAAAGTGTGAACATTGATACATGTGAAGTAATATAAAAGAATGATTGAAGAGAGAGAGAGAGAGAGAGAGAGAGATAGAGAGAGAAAGAGAGAGAGAACAACCTTGCAAGGAAAAGAAATAGTTAAGTTGGTGCTAAACTATGTAACATACAGTGAACCCCAAAAATTTCTTAATTAATTAAAATTAGTCATGGGGTGGAGAAAAATTCATTATCTTGATTAATTATTTTAACTATTGCTAAAGTTATGCTAAAAAAGTGGTTCTGAAACAGCAATTAAAATATAAATATGGTTGGCAATATTTTGAACAAATAATAATAATAATAATAATAATAATAATAATAATAATAATAGCAATAAGAATAATAATGATGGTGATGGTGATGATGATGATGATGATGATGATGATCATCATCATCATCATTTAATATCCATCTTCCATGCAGGATGGTTCACAGGAGCTGGCCAGATAGAAAAACTACCCTATGCTACCATGTCTGTTTTGGCAGGGTTTTACGGCTGGATGCCCTTCCTAACACCAACTATTCTACAGAGTAGACTCAGTGCTTTTTATGTGCAGTATTTATCACTTGTCTCCTGTTTTAAGTAAAGCAAATTTTTTTGCCTACTTCAATATAATTCTTTAGTTTTGTCTTTATATAATGGCTTCATATTTTGGCACAGGGCCAGCATTTTTTGAGGGGAGGAGAGAGTCGATTATATCAACCTGAGTACTTGACTAGTACTTATTGAGTTTGAAAAGATTAAAAGGTAAAGTCAACCTCGGTGGAATTAGAGCTCAGAATGTAAAGACAGACAAAATGCTGCTAATCATTCTGTCAAACATGCTAACAGTTCCGCTAGCTCACCTTCTTAGACTTTGTATAATGGCAAAGGACATAGTATCTGACCTGTTGGGACACTATAGGGGGAAAATGAGGAATGTTTCAATACTTTGAGTTTGAAGATTACAGTATAAGTATATAGGATGTCTTGGGTTGAGACTATGAAGAAGGAACCCAAGAAAAAACATACATCGGGTTTTCATAAGGGTCCAAAACTTCCCATGGTGAGAGCACAAGACCAAAGCAGAGACTTATGGACACATTCCATCCATCTCTACTATTGTCACTCAACACAGGGTAGGGTTTGTTGGCCACAGCTATTGTGCTGAACAATTCAAGCCATAGATGTTGTATATTGGAGATGTCCAAGCCCAGTAGTTGAGAGGATAAAGATCACTTCATTACATTGATGTTATTGATGCACACAAACATAAAACTGAGGATCTACTAAAGCTGAGTGGGGGGCGAGGGGGAGGACAGGGATTCCTGGCACAGCACAATGGAATGCATTTTAGTTATGGTCACTTGAGGAAGAAAGGTTATTGTTTTTACTTGAAGGCTTTTGTCTTCATTTCAAGTTTCTAAGGAAAAAACCCAGCCCTTCTCACAAGTTCAACCTCTGCCAAAGATTAAAACAAGCACTGGAAACTCAAATACTGCCTCTCTCATAAATTAACTCAGCAAATGGTAACTTTATACAACTGAAGTGAAGTAAACAATTGAAAGTTCACTATTTTTTGTTTATTTGAGGAAGTGTGTGTGTGTGTGTGTGTGTGTGTGTGTGTGTGTGTGTGTGTGTGTGGAGCAACTGTAAAACCTTATTAAAAGTGAGTTGTAGTCGGAAAGGTAAAAAGAGGAAGTAAATTCCAGAGGAAATACACAAAATTCATTCATGGATGACTAACATTTGTCATTAAATGAATAAAAACATTATTAAAGCAACACAAGCCAACAAGGCAGCTTCTGTGAGATCACTTGAGTAGTTAGAAATAGCAGCCAAGTCTGTCTCAAACCACATCCTGCCATCTTAAAAAAAGTATACACATAGGATAGTGTAACCTACTAAATAACGACCAAAGTACACTTGTTCATTCATTCATTCATTTCTTTTACATGCTTTTCCATCACTAATCCTTACCTGCTTTTAGAGTAAAAGAGGGTTCATTCCATTCCTATCTAAAAGCACAGTCACCAGATGTTTTTCTTTTTCTTTTTTGATAGGAAAATGTCACTCAGTGAGTGACACTTGAGTTACGTAGGATGGTGTTTTTTGCTGATGCCATTATCCATAGCTTAGAAATTTTTCGAAGCATTGCAGACTGTAAAACATTCACACAGACACAGACATACACAATGGGCTTTGTACAGTTTCTATCTACCAGATTCACTTACAAGGCATTGGTTGGCCTGGGACTACAATAGAAGACACTTGCCCAAGTTTCTGCAGAGTGGGACCAAATGCAGAACCAAATGTTTGCAAAGCAACCTTCTTAGCCACACAGCAGCTTTTCCTTGAGAAAAGCAGTGTAATGGTCAAGATTTTAATGTGTAATGGTCAAGATTTTAATGTGTAATGGTCAAGATTTTAATGTGTAATGGTCAAGATTTTAATGTGTAATGGTCAAGATTTTAATGTGTAATGGTCAAGATTTTAATGTGTAATGGTCAAGATTTTAATGTGTAATGGTCAAGATTTTAATGTGTAATGGTCAAGATTTTAATGTGTAATGGTCAAGATTTTAAATGCTTTTCATTATAAATCTGTTCAATCAGGTCTGATTTAGGACTAAATAACAACAACAACAATTGATATGAATTAAAATGGATGTGAAGTATCTAAAACAAAACAAAGCTAAAACAACAACAATAATAATCCTTTCTACAAAAGGCACAAGACCTGAAATTTTTGAGGGAAGGGACTAATCAATTACACTGACCCCAGTGCTTCACTGGTACTTAATTTATCGACCCCAGAAGGATGAAAGGCAAAGTTGACCTTGGCAGAATTTGAACTCAGAATGTAAGGACGGATGAAATGCTACTAAGCATTTTGCCTGGTATGCTAACGATTCTGCCAGCTCACAACCTTAATGGTAATAATAACAATAGTCCTCTCTACTCCAGGCACAAGACCTGAAATTTTTTAGGAAAGGGGCTAGTCAATTACATTGACCCCAGAATTTGACTGGTATTTATTTTGTCATCTCTTGGGGGAACTTGAACTCAGTATGCAAAGAAGAATGAAATGCCACTAAGCAGTTTGTCTAGTGTGCAAACAGTTCTGCTAGCTCACTAACTTAATAATAATAATAATAACAATAACCCTTTCTATTATAGGCACAAGGCCTGAAATTTTGGGGTGGGGGCTAGTCAATTACATTGACCCCAGTGCTCAACTGGTATTTATTTCATCAACTCTGAAAGTACGAAAGGCCAAGTCAACCTTGGCAGAATTTGAACAAAGAATGTACAAATGGAGGAAATGCTGCCAAGCAATATTTCTGGTATGCTAGCAATTCTGCCAACTCACTGCCCCATGGCTGGTGCATCTCATTGGTTGCATTCCACTGCCAACCCGCAAAAACAACAAGTCAAGCAAATGTCTGATGTTGTAAAAGCTAACAATTGATATTAAAAATGGATGCTATGTACTTAAATAATCATCATCGTCGTTTACTGTCCGCTTTCCATGCTGGTATGGGTTGGACGATTTGACTGAGGACTGGTGAAACCGGATGGCTACACCAGGCTCCAATCTGATCTGGCAGAGTTTCTACAGCTGAATGCCCTTCCTAATGCCAACCACTCCGAGAGTATAGCGGGTGCTTTTACGTGCCACCGGCACGAGGGCCAGTCAGACGGTACTGGCAACGGCCACACTCAAAAGGTGTTTTTTATGTGCCACCTGCACAGGAGCCAGTCCAGCGGCACTGGCAACGACCTCGCTCGAATGTCCCTTCACGTGCCAGGGAGACGACGTTGGTAACGATCAACGGCCATGCTCGAAATGGTCTATTTTACGTGTCACCTGCATAGGGGCCAGTCCATTGGCACTGGCAACGGTCTCGTTCGAAAATAAATAAATAAATAAATTAATGAAATTATGAATGCCTGTTATTCAGAAACCAAAAAATGAGGTTTATGACATTTCTTTTGATTCTCACCTGTTCGTCCGAGGAGTTATTTTCAACAGAACAATTTGATGTGGTAACTTGGTTGTTTGTACCGGTAGAGCTCCTCCGAGTGGTTGAGCGGGCCAACCTTTTCTTTTTGGTACTGTAGGCAAGATATGGAGACTCGGCATAGTTTGAGATGGATAAGGATTCGATGTAGTCTGATGCCCGGGACTCCAGGTAAAATGTAATTAGTCCATCAGCAACAAGATCATGTATGGTGTCGAACCGCTTCTCACCTACATAGTGCTGGCCATCATGGTATAGTTTAAAATTTTTGGTCTGTCCATCAAATCTGCAAAAGACCAGTAAATTTATGAGTAATTACGACCAGCATTAAGTATATTATTTACATTGAAAATGATGGAAACATTCACTGAAACAATTTAACAGTTGCTACTCTGAGTAAATATAAAAAGATTTCCCATGAAATTTTACCCATGTTTGTCCAGCTGAACAACAAATAACACCTTGTTCATGATTTTTGCAAAATGTGAATTTTTCTTACTCAAAATTAATTTTTATTTTGACATTTCAGTGAACAAACGAGAGCACAAATGCTTCCAAAAATAAGTTTGCTGTGTAGATGTGATACTCTAGAAAGATCTGGTATATCACGATCATCATCATCACCATCCAACATCCATTTTCCATGTTGGCATGAGTTGGATGGTTTGACGAGAACTGGTGAGCCAGAGGAGTGTCTGCTTCGTATGGTTTCTACAGCTGGATGCCCTTCCTAGCATCATCCACTTTACAGTATGTACTGAGTACTTTTTATATGGTATCAGTACCAGTGAGGTCACTAAGTAACTAGCAAGACAAGACCCCTCAATTCAGGTAGGAGGGAGGAGTATTGAGGGAGGTGGGTATGTGCCATGTGACGTGAGGTTAAAGTATGATAAAGGGACAGAAACAAGTGTCTTGCTTTAGAGGAGATACATGGTTACTCCAGTTGGAAAACAGAGAGGAGAGGGAAGAGATGAGAGCAAGAGAGTGGGAAGAGGGTGGTGAAGACTTTGTCAGGGTATAAACTTGGAATATAGGGAGGGGAATAAAGGGAAGTGGTACAGAAGATTGGACAGTTTAAGTGGGTAGGTAAATTTGTGAGAGTGCAAAATACTTCACACACACAACAGGCTTCTTTCAGTTTCCAGCAACCACATCCATTCACAAAGTTTTGGCAGACCTGGGCCACTTGCCTGAGGTGTTGTGCATTGAGACTGTACCTGAAACCATGTGGCTAGGAAGCAAACTTTTCAACTGCACAGCTCTGTGTGTGTGTTGTGTGTGTTGATGGGGGTATGGTTATGAACTTGCCAACTTTTATGCAAGGACTTTTTATGCGGCACCAGTACTTTTTACATGTGAGCATGAACATCAATTCCTTGTATCATCAGAGCAGGATACAATGTTTACCTTCTCCCATAACTCAGCAGATGTATGAGGGCTAGTGGAATGAAAAATACTTTACTTGAAAATCAAGTAAGTGTTGGTGACAGGAAGAGTATCTGGTTGTAGAAAATCTGCCTAAATAAGTTTAGTCTACACCATGCCAACATGAAAATATGAATGTAAAAATATGATGATGATATACAATAGCATACATACAAATTGTGGAGGAATTTATAAGTGATCTGATCTCAAAGTGCAAAAGTCTAATGTTAGAAGTGAAGAACAGGTAAAGATTATATAGATATATATATATAGATATAAATTAATGGCAATTCTTACCTGATGGCCAGAGTGAAGGCCTCAGGTGCTCGGTCACTCTTACGTACAAGATAAGAACCATCCTTGTCATCAAGTAGTCGATCTGTATCTTCACGACTTATGTGCCCATGATACCTGAAATACCAAAGATGATTATTAAAAAGTATAAGAAGACACTGTCTTTACATAAAACAACAACAATTAAAAAAAAACTTGAGATATGAATAATATATTTAACCCCATCATTGCGGAAATCAGATATACCCAATCAAAATTTCGTTATTCCTTACTGCGGAAAGCAACTTTATATACCAATCTATCTTTTGTTGAGAGATGTCAAATTTACTGAGGTAACCTGACTTGTAGAAAATAGCAATTCTGCTTTCTGGTAGATATTTAACATTATTACTTAGAAAAACTACGAAATTTGATTTTGCAGTTAAAAGGTTAAAATTATCAAAAATAATTTCTTTAAATTATCAAAATATATAAAAAAGACAGTTTTATATATATATAAAAAAATACTGAGACATACATAATATTTAACTTGATATTATGATCAAAAGCATTTTTTAAAATAACTTTTGAAACGGGAAAACGCGAAGACTTTCTGAATTCTAAGATGGTCACATTTACCTCCCTTTATTCTAACAACGCTTAAAAGAGGAAATAACTAATTAATACTGGCTGTAAGTGCGAGTTACAGGAAAGGTTAGTTAAATAGAGAGTAAACAATGAAGACCTTTAGATATATTTCAGACAGTGAACTAAGCAAACCAGCCTGATCAATGGCTTACCATTAGATTTCAAAAGCCGTGAAGAGGAGAGAGAGAGAGGGTGTGTGTGTTTGTATTGTACGAGCGTGTTGTGTATGCGTGTGTGTGTGTGTGTTTGTGTGAGAGAGAGACAGACAGACAGAATGCGTGTATATGCATGTACGCGCGCATGCAGAGTGCATAAGTGCGCGTGTATATGAGAGAGAGAGAGAGAGAGAGAGAGAGAGAGAGAGAGAGAGAGAGAGAGAGAGAGAGAGTGAGGGTGATAAAGGAGTAAATGTGAAATGCTTTCATGTTATAGCCACAGTTGGGATTTTAAAAGTATCATCAATGGAATTCTAAAAATTCTTGTCATGTTTTTTAATAAAAGACAACAAAACCAGGATACAGCAGAAAATGTTAACAATCTGACACAAACAATACAACAAAAGTCATGCCACAGAACTTACAAAATACATATGAGAAAAAAAGTTTCATATTTTACTTACTCTTTCCCATAAAAATAGGGTTTGTTTGGAATCTGAAATGAAAATAAAGGGAAAAATTTGTTAATTTGTTTTGTTTTTCTTCATTAATATTTTTTTGTTGTTTATTTGTAATTGTTGTGTTTAAGTTATTAGGTCATTTCCTTTGCACACCTCCCCTCTTTTATGAATCAGAGAAATAAAAAGAGGCTGCAAAGATTGATTTTGGATAAGAGTTATCACGACAGGATGAAAGCTAGTGCTATAGAACAGTGAGACTTTGGGACAAAATATGACATACAAAGTCTGA
>NC_142933.1:116989675-117024675 GCF_046866305.1 Octopus bimaculoides | reverse complement strand
TAATGCAACTTTCCGTTTCGTAGAGAGAAAAACAGCCAGACGGAGGAAAATTCTTCATGTATATAGAAGATTGAAAAATAAAACTGCAGAAGACAAAATGAGAAACGAACACTTAATCCAACGAGAAAAGTATTGAAAATAACCGTTAACAGATATGTATGAATAAACGCCCTCGGGCAAGCTGCATGGCACGAGTACACACGCTCATAGAAGCATTAGCAAAAATGTGAGCATAAATTTTTCAGGGGTAAAAAATGACGAAATGGGGCTAAAATGGGAATAATAATGGGAATAAACGTAATTGTTGGTAATAATATTTTAAAGTTACAGTTAAGAAAGAAAAGTTATTCTATACTGTATACTAAGGTAGTAATTTAGAATGTTTCACTCATAAAAAGATTTATAACTTCACTATTTAAGATCATTATATTGTGGAGGGTATAGAAGTTGAATATAATTTTAAGATACTAATTTTACAGTCGATTTTGTAGAGAAATATTTTCCGCTGCTTATTCTATTATTTGGCATTTATATAGACTAACAGATACTTTTCATTATGCAGGATAAAAACAAACTAATAGATTAATAAAATAATTATAGCGTACTTACTTATATGGTGAATTTTAAGTATTTGTGCAAATCAAAGTAAAGATATTTACTTGTTAAAATATTAATTATGCTGAGAAATTAGCTTTTACGTGTTTTATAGGAAGAAGATGATTATTATTATTATTATTATTATTATTATTATTATTATTATTATTATTATTATTATTATTATTATTATTATTATTATTATTATTATTATTATTATTATTATTATTATTATTATTATTATTATTATTATTATTATTATTATTATTATTATTATTATTATTATTATTATTATTATTATTATTATTATTATTATTATTATTATTATTATTATTATTATTATTATTATTATTATTATTATTATTATTATTATTATTATTATTATTATTATTATTATTATTATTATTATTATTATTATTATTATTATTATTATTATTATTATTATTATTATTATTATTATTATTATTATTATTATTATTATTATTATTATTATTATTATTATTATTATTATTATTATTATTATTATTATTATTATTATTATTATTATTATTATTATTATTATTATTATTATTATTATTATTATTATTATTATTATTATTATTATTATTATTATTATTATTATTATTATTATTATTATTATTATTATTATTATTATTATTATTATTATTATTATTATTATTATTATTATTATTATTATTATTATTATTATTATTATTATTATTATTATTATTATTATTATTATTATTATTATTATTATTATTATTATTATTATTATTATTATTATTATTATTATTATTATTATTATTATTATTATTATTATTATTATTATTATTATTATTATTATTATTATTATTATTATTATTATTATTATTATTATTATTATTATTATTATTATTATTATTATTATTATTATTATTATTATTATTATTATTATTATTATTATTATTATTATTATTATTATTATTATTATTATTATTATTATTATTATTATTATTATTATTATTATTATTATTATTATTATTATTATTATTATTATTATTATTATTATTATTATTATTATTATTATTATTATTATTATTATTATTATTATTATTATTATTATTATTATTATTATTATTATTATTATTATTATTATTATTATTATTATTATTATTATTATTATTATTATTATTATTATTATTATTATTATTATTATTATTATTATTATTATTATTATTATTATTATTATTATTATTATTATTATTATTATTATTATTATTATTATTATTATTATTATTATTATTATTATTATTATTATTATTATTATTATTATTATTATTATTATTATTATTATTATTATTATTATTATTATTATTATTATTATTATTATTATTATTATTATTATTATTATTATTATTATTATTATTATTATTATTATTATTATTATTATTATTATTATTATTATTATTATTATTATTATTATTATTATTATTATTATTATTATTATTATTATTATTATTATTATTATTATTATTATTATTATTATTATTATTATTATTATTATTATTATTATTATTATTATTATTATTATTATTATTATTATTATTATTATTATTATTATTATTATTATTATTATTATTATTATTATTATTATTATTATTATTATTATTATTATTATTATTATTATTATTATTATTATTATTATTATTATTATTATTATTATTATTATTATTATTATTATTATTATTATTATTATTATTATTATTATTATTATTATTATTATTATTATTATTATTATTATTATTATTATTATTATTATTATTATTATTATTATTATTATTATTATTATTATTATTATTATTATTATTATTATTATTTTATGTTTGACTTTTGTTTTGCATTTGTACAAGTTGGATCCAAGTCTCACCCAGAGACCTCAAGAGACAACAAGTTAGAAGTTCATGTAGGTGTTATGCCTAGGGTACCATATATTTGGATTTGTACAGTTTTGTTCAAGTGAATGTTTAAGAAACCATAAGAAAATTATGTTTGCTTTAAAATTTGAGATCACATAGACAGTATTTTACGTAGGATATGGGCAGTTCCCATGAGCACTATCTTTTGGACTTCAGCCATTTTGGGGTTTCCTGGTATCTGAGCTAGGTAGTAATCAGCCCGTTTCGCTGTCATTCCCAGGGCACCTATGACAATAGGTATTGTTTTCGTCTTCAGATTCCACATTTTGCTAATTTCTATTTCAAGATCTTTATATTTGCTCAGTTTTTGGTAGGTCTTGACAGATACGTTTATATCAATTGGGACAGTCATATCAATGAGGAGGCATGATTTTTGTCTGAAGTCTTTCAGTATGATGTCTGGCCTATTTGCGTCTATCTTTCTGTCAGTTTGAATGGTGAAGTTCCAGAGGAGTGCAATGTGATCATTTTCAAGTACTGGGGGTGGTTTGTGTTCCCACCAGTTTTTATCATGGGGCAAGTCCAGGTTTTTGCATATTACCCAGTGAATATATTGTGCAGCTCTATCATGCCTGTTGAGATACTCTATTATTATTATTATTATTATTATTATTATTATTATTATTATTATTATTATTATTATTATTATTATTATTATTATTATTATTATTATTATTATTATTATTATTATTATTATTATTATTATTATTATTATTATTATTATTATTATTATTATTATTATTATTATTATTATTATTATTATTATTATTATTATTATTATTATTATTATTATTATTATTATTATTATTATTATTATTATTATTATTATTATTATTATTATTATTATTATTATTATTATTATTATTATTATTATTATTATTATTATTATTATTATTATTATTATTATTATTATTATTATTATTATTATTATTATTATTATTATTATTATTATTATTATTATTATTATTATTATTATTATTATTATTATTATTATTATTATTATTATTATTATTATTATTATTATTATTATTATTATTATTATTATTATTATTATTATTATTATTATTATTATTATTATTATTATTATTATTATTATTATTATTATTATTATTATTATTATTATTATTATTATTATTATTATTATTATTATTATTATTATTATTATTATTATTATTATTATTATTATTATTATTATTATTATTATTATTATTATTATTATTATTATTATTATTATTATTATTATTATTATTATTATTATTATTATTATTATTATTATTATTATTATTATTATTATTATTATTATTATTATTATTATTATTATTATTATTATTATTATTATTATTATTATTATTATTATTATTATTATTATTATTATTATTATTATTATTATTATTATTATTATTATTATTATTATTATTATATTATTATTATTATTATTATTATTATTATTATTTATTATTATTATTATTATTATTATTATTATTATTATATTATTATTATTATTATTATTATTATTATTATTATTATTATTATTATTATTATTATTATTATTATTATTATTATTATTATTATTATTATTATTATTATTATTATTATATTATTATTATTATTATTATTATTATTATTATTATTATTATTATTATTATTATTATTATTATTATTATTATTATTATTATTATTATTATTATTATTATTATTATTATTATTATTATTATTATTATTATTATTATTATTATTATTATTATTATTATTATTATTATTATTATTATTATTATTATTATTATTATTATTATTATTATTATTATTATTATTATTATTATTATTATTATTATTATTATTATTATTATTATTATTATTATTATTATTATTATTATTATTATTATTATTATTATTATTATTATTATTATTATTATTATTATTATTATTATTATTATTATTATTATTATTATTATTATTATTATTATTATTATTATTATTATTATTATTATTATTATTATTATTATTATTATTATTATTATTATTATTATTATTATTATTATTATTATTATTATTATTATTATTATTATTATTATTATTTAGCATTTCAATGGACTAACAAATATATTCTATTATTCAGAAAAAGAGTATTAGATATATAAAAAAAATTATAGTGTACTTACTTCTAAGAAACTATCGATAAATGTTAGCAATCGAACAAATAAATATGCATACATTGAATCGAAGCATTTATTAGAGACTGTAATAACAAATATATAAATGTAAAAATGATTTTTTAAATGAATTGTGAATATACATACATACGTACGTACATACATACATACATACATACATACATACATACATACATACATATATATATATATATATATATATATATATATATATATATATATATATATATATATATATATATATGTACCCAGATATGTATCTACATGTAGATGAAGGTATGTACATACATGTACATATATATGCATATACTCATATATTGTTTATATATATATATATATATATATATATATATATATATATATATATTGATAGAAAAGACAACAAAAGAAAGAAAGAGACCTCGATATTATGTAACTAGAGGTATTTATCTGTAAAAATATGTGACAATTATTCGGTAGCCATGATAAAACTCCGAGCTTCGAATGCCGGGGCGAAATCCACGCCGCCATCTCTTCAGTTATCTGGCCATTGAAAATTTCTATGAAAATGACCGTTTAACAAAGGGAAAGGAAAATTACTGTGTGGTTGACCGTTATTAAGACAAAAAGTTATTAGAATGACCGCTAAGTGAGGTAAAGGTAAGGGAGTAAAAAAGTACATAGTATTCGCGTAAGCGCACCAATCCATACATACACATGCGCGTCCGCACACCCACGTACATGCGCCTATATGTATATATAGTCATCTACCCTCGCTTGAAACACACACACATGTTCACCCACACATTCGCCAAAAAACATATATATATATATATATATATATATATATATATATATATATATATATATATATACCCGGATACAGCCTACACACACACGCGCGCGCAACACGCTCGCACCCATACACACGCGCGCAAAAAAGGTTTATGCATACGTCAATATACGCACATGCCCAAGAAAAAAACAGGGCTAAAAGCAAAATACAGAAAAAGTGTGAAAAAGTGTGAAAAAGCTATAAGGGCAAAACGCGTCTATATGCGCATATTCTCGCATGCACGCACATACGTCTATATACGCACGTACCCGTACACACGCACGCATCCACAAGCGCGCACAAAAGGTTCCATGTACACGTCTATAGACGCACAGGAAAAAAGCAGGGTGGAAGGGCGAATAAAGAAAAAATATGTGTGAAAAATATACAAAACATTATCTCTATAAATATGTAAAAAATATATAAGAAATCTAAGTAAAAAGTATAGAGAGATAAAAAGCTTGTACATAGACACAATATAGAAAGCAAGTCCTATCAGTAATCTCGGGGGGACCAAAAACGCTTTGATGCTGTAAATAGGGCTTTTCTATGGAAAATACTTGGCAAACTTGGATGTCCGGACCACTTTGTATCTGTAATTAAATCATTTCATGATGGGATGGAGGCTTGGGTCAATGTTGGTGGTGGCATGGCGGGACCCATTCCTGTAGAGAATGGTGTCAAGCAGGGTGACATCCTTGCCCCAACTCTCTTTTCTTTGTACTTTGCTGCTGCTCTTACTCATGCTTTTGCTAAGGTTAGCTCTGTGGGAATATATGTCAGATATCGATCTTCTGGCCGCCTCTTTAATCTTCACCGATTTGCTGCCAATTCAAAGGTTCTCCAATCTATTATTCGTGACCTGCTTTATGCAGATGACTGTGACTTAGTCACTCATACAGTGGTTGACATGTAAATACTCATGAATTGCATTTCTGCTTCTTGCAAGGCATTTGGACTTGGCGTTAGCCTGGACAAGACTGTTCTAATGTTCCAGCCTGCACCAGGAAATCCATATGTGAAACCAGCTATCTAGGTTGAAGGAACAATTCTGAAAGTAGTAGACAAGTTTGTCTACCTGGGCAGCACACTCATCCGTTTTTGTTCCCTGGATAAGAAAATATCTTTCAGGCTGCAAAGAGCAACTAATTCCTTCCGGTCTCTTGAGACTCGTGTCTGGTCCCAGCATGGCATCGCAAGGCAAACAAAAGTTGCTGTGTACCGTGCATGTGTACTGACATCGCTCCTCTACTCATGTGAGACGTGGACTCGGTACAAACGTCAAGTAGGGGTCTTGAACGCTTTCATCAGAGATGTCTCAGACACATTCTCAATGTTGGCTGGACCTCAAAAATTCCAGACACACAGCTCCTGAGGACAGCTGATATCTTGAGTATTGAGGCGATGGTGCACAAGCACCGGTTACGTTGGACTGAACACCTTATTAGAATGAAGGATAACAGGATTCCTAAGCAGATGCTATATGGAGAACTTGTGAATGGAAGGAGACTCCGGCAGAAACCAAGGCTCCGATTTAAGGACTGCGTCAAGTCCTCATTAAAGGTCTGTGATATGCAGGACACTGACTGGGAGAACAATGCCTGTCATCGCCACAGATGGAGGAAACAGGTTAAGGAGGGATCAACACTTTTGAGAGAGCACGTATCCAGCATGAAGAACTTAAGCGAGCTGCGCGAAAACGCACGGCTCGTAGAGTGAATGGGGAAAGTTTAATCTGCAATGTTTGCGGTCGTGTATGCTTATCAAGAGCAGGGCTCATTAGTCACCAACGGAGCCGCAAATGCAAAATATAAGTTAGGCCAAGAGCGCACAATGTTCCTGAAGGTCGGCAATGGTCTTCCTCGGTCACGAGTGGACGGCCATCATATGTGTGTGTATTTGTGTGTGTATATATATTTATATATATATATATATATATATACATATATATATATATATATATATATATATATATATATATATATATATATATATATATATATATATATATATATATATATATATATATATATATATATATATATATACCTAAATATCGAACCATGAGAATGAGAGATTAACACCGCATTGGTGGACAAAATTTCTTTATTTGTGTATTAATCCTACCATTGGAGATTTTCTTGTGGTGGGTGTTTCATCGTTGAGATATTTCTTAACATGAAACCAATCGTAGCTTTCATACACAAATAAAGAGTGTGTGTGTGTGTGTGTGTGTGTGTGTGTGTGTGTGTGTGTGTGTGTGTGTGTGTGTGTGTGTACATATATATGGAACATAGATATACATACCTACATATATATCTATACTATATATAAAACAGAGATGTGTGTGTAATCGCTTTTCACGTGAAATCGACTTCACCAAATGCTTCCATACTTGTGATGCGTGAATAATTTGACCTCGGATAAATCTTAGGCTCTTCATTTGATTTTTTTAAATTAAAAATAAATAATATTGCTTTATATTTAAGATTCACTTCTTTAAAAAGGTTCCTCAATGTCAACTTCCGGTAGCCATAGTTTTTTCTTCACTCTAACTTCAATCGTTACTGTTCGCACTAAAAGTTTACTCACATTTACTGATGTAAGTAATTTCATCATTTACTAACAGAAGTACGGTTTTGTGTTGCTGTTTCGTTCACTGAGTGACAAATTTCGATTCAACATCACTTTAACTTCAATCGTTACTGTTCTCAATAAAAGTTTACGTTTTCATTCGCTAACAAGTTCACATTTACTGATGTAAGTAATTTCATCATTTACTAACAGAAGTACGGTTTTGTGTTTCCCTGTTGCTGAGGTTTTTTTTTCTGATACCTTCGATACTGCTTTCTGAAGACATTCTTCAAAGAATTCAATATCAGTGTGACGGTGATGTCACATTCAATGATGACATCTTCAATGAAACATTAAGATTAATAGACGACAAGGTTCAATCACTGGGTGGAAACAAACTTGAAATCTATGGTCTTCCAGCTCCTCCTGTCAGAGATGTTCAACACAAATTAGCACAAGAGCTAATCAGGGAAACATCATACAACATGGAAAGTTTGCAAGCAGTTGTCAATGAAAAGGAACCAATTCTGGTATAGGATCAAAAGGAGGTATACTGGCAAGTTCTTACATCTGTGGACAATAACACTGGTGGGGTTTTCTTCTTAGATGCTCCTGGAAGCACAGGAAAGACATTATTGATCAACCTGCTCCTTGCCAAGGTGAGACAGAAGAAGAAGATTGCTCTGGCTGTTGCATCCTCTGGAATTGCAGCCACACTCCTAACAGGTGGAAGAACAGCCCATTCAACATTCAAGCTGCCTCTGAACCTCATCCAAAATGAATCTCCTTTATGCAACATAACAAAGAATACAGCGTTAGCAAAACTCCTTACAGATGCCAAACTCATTGTCTGGGATGAGGCAACAATGTCCCATAAGGCAGCCTTTGAAGCGCTTGATAGAACACTACAAACTTCAGAAACAATAAGAAGATCATGGGCGGTGTCACCCTCCTCATGGCTGGTGACTTCAGGCAAACGCTGCCTGTCGTTCCCAGAGGAACCAGGGCGGATGAGCTGAGAGCTTGCATCAAGTCCTCATATATCTGGCAACATGTCAAGCAGCTTACTCTGACAACCAACATGAGGGTTCACATTCATGGTGACCCGTTAGCCGCACAGTTCTCCAACAAGTTACTTGACATTGGAAATGGAAAACTTCCACAAGATCCAGAAGATAATCTGCATCATCTCCCATGTGGCAATATGACTGCCTCCCTTGAAGAACTAAAGAGCAAGGTGTTTCCAAACATTGCCACAAACTACAAAAGTCACAAGTGGTTATGTGAAAGAACAATTCTGGCACCAAGGAATGATTCTGTAGACAAGCTGAATTTAAATTTGTTAACTCAGCTTCCAGGACCTGAATGTTCATACAGATCAATTAACTCTGTCCCTGATCAACAACAGGCAACGCATTACCCAGTGGAGTTCCTCAATTCACTTCAGCCACCAGGATTTCCACCACACATTCTGATCGTGAAAATAGGTGCTCCCATAATGCTATTAAGAAACCTTGATGCACCCAGACTCTGCAATGGAACAAGGTTGGTTGTTAAAACAGCCATGCCCCATGTGTTGGAAGCAACAATAATTACAGGCAACATGATGGGTGAGAATGTCTTCATTCCAAGGATATCTCTCATTTCAAATGATCTCCCCTTTCAGTTCAAGAGACTGCAGTTTCCGGTCAAACTTAGCTTTGCAATGTCTATCAACAAAGCACAAGGTCAATCTCTAAAGGTGGTGGGACTTAACCTCCTTCAACCTTGCTTCTCACATGGTCAACTGTATGTTGGATGTTCTAGAGTTGGAGATGAAAATAACCTCTACATTCTCAGTGATAAGCATGGCAAGACAGAAAACATAGTATATGAAGAAGCACTTACATGAATAGTATGTACATGTCATATACAAAAGTGTAAAACCATTGAGTGTTAAAGTAAGTATTACTATTACACTTTCACTTTTCGACTGACATGCGTCAATGTATATCTGTATATATAACAGTGAAACAATAACGTGGTATATTCGCTGTGTGAATTTTTTTCATTTAATCCCCATTTTAATTATCGTAAAAGTTTCCAAGTACCAATAAGCAACAATTTCATTCCCGGGCAACGCTGGGTGGCTCTGCTAGTATATATATATATATATATATATATATATATATTAACATTATCATTGCTGTACTGATATACATGGTAATACAATTCAGTATTTTTTGAATATCGTGCAACATTTTATGAAATTGATATGCATTTAACCTTTGTTATCCAACAATAAACACGTTTCTCAGTCCATAATCTACCAGCCCGTGAGCTTGTATATCTGAAAACAGTTCCTCCTATTTTATTTGATAAGGGTTGATCTTAGTCTGGTTGACTTAGTCTAAATATCATTCTGGGAAAATACGTTGTTGACACAAAAAAAAAAAAAAACATCCAGTTATAATACCTTGAAATTGTATAAACAAATGTAAGTTGGTGTGAACCAATGGGAGCGATTGTTGACTGAAATGAATAACGCCTTCCCAGGTCAAATGGCTATAGATAATTACATAAGGAAATCATAAATACATTTTTCTTAACCAATGAAAAGAAGCATGAGCAACAAGCGTGACTTCTAGTGTAGAAATTCGAGAAAGATATTTATATGATTATTTAGGATTGGTTGCCTTTGCATAACGAAAACTGGGAAATTTGATATTAAAATGAAACATCAGAGCAATCAAATAATCAAACCTCGAAGAATCGAGTGAACCTATAACTTGCAGGTCGAATAAATCTCTCTCAAATCACACCCTGCCTTTTTCTTTCCTTTTTTTTTTTTTTTTTTTTTTTGAAAAGTCACCAATGTTTAGGGGAGAGTATATTCTTTTCTATTCTAGACACAAGGCCCGAAATTTTGGGCGAGGAGGGCAGTCGTTTATATCGATCCCAGTACGCAACTGGTGCTTAATTTATCGACCCCGAAAGGATGAAAGGCAAAGTCGACCTCGGCGGAATTTGAACTCGGAACGTAATGACAGACGAAATATCGCTAGGCATTTCGCCCGGCATGCTAACGTTTCTACCAGCTCAACGCCTTTTGAAATGAAGTGTATTGCTCAAGAGCACAATGCACCACCCAGTCAGGGAATCGAACCCAAGATCTAGCGATCGTGAGTGCAACAACCTAATCACTAGGCCACGCGCCTTCACTTGTGGGTGAAATATTGGTTTCAAATTTTGGCACAAGGAGTAAATCGATTAGATTGACCTCATTGTTAAACTTGTACTTATTTTATCGATCTCTGGGTGAAATATTGAAATGAATGCATATTTCTCGCATCCTCGTGGATGAATTCAGGACATATTGAATTTTTTTACGTTCAGTTTCAGTCATATTTCGTGTGTGTGTGTGTGCGCGCGCTATGTGTGTGCCTGTGTGCTATGTGTGTGCCTGTGTGCATACATGTTTGTTTATACTCCAGTTATCTAGCCAGCCATGACTTTTTCTTATTCTTTTTTTTTTATTTCTCTTAACATCCTGCTTTAAAATTACAATTTTTTAAAAAGAAAACACTGATTAGGAGTGGCTGTGTGGTAAGTAGCTTGCTTACCAACCACATGGTTCTGGGTTCAGTCCCACTGCATGGCACCTTGGGCAAGTGTCTTCTGCTATAGCAGATTCGAATGGAAAAATGTGTCGCTCAAGAAGGTCTTCAATTTGAACAATTTTCATGTTTCATATTTAGACGGTTTTATTAAATTCATTTATGTTAAACATAAATAAATCTTGGAATTAAATGGTTTTGATTTACTGTCAGGTGACTTTGGGCCAGCCCTGTATGTCGACGAATTTATCCGCCAGACTTGCGGCTCTTTGCGTGTATGTGCCTTAGCCGTCCAGAAATTAGATTTCGATAAAATTAGTGTCCTGCAAAGTACCAAAAAAGCCCTTAATAGTAACGAGGCCTGTAACTTCTGAAAGAATCATAGAGTTGCCGTCGTAACACAGGGTATATGCTGGGCACTTTTTAAACGTGACGGAGGCTAATACTCACCCCTCGATCTGAACACAACCGTTTTTAGAGAGAGAGAGAGAGAGAGAGGTTGGGAGAGGGAGGAATGGACATCAGTACTATAAATATATTTTTCTTTGATCCACCTGCCGATTCGATGTACGAGGGTCTAACAGCAATTTTATTTGTCTTTTGTTATTGTATTTTTCTATTTTGTTTTAGCTCTGATATCTATGTCTTTCGTGAGACTTGAATCCAACAAACGATTTACGGACAAAATTATAGAGGTCGTTGACTGTTCAAGTGCGTGTTATTAAATGGAAAAGCAATTAGTGTGAATCACCGCAAGACATTTTTGTGTATAGATGTATTGTTTATTCTGTGTTCTCCTTTTGTGGTGGAAGCATGTAGTACGGTACAAAAACATATGAGTTTACAGACAAGGAAAGTTTTGCTTTTTGCTTTTGCACTGAAAGAAGTAACACCATATTTGTATTACAGTATGTATACACTTGTGTAATGAGAACAGTCATTTTAAGAATGTGTATGTGATAAAATATCTGTTTACCAACCATATATCTTGTATCGGGGTGAATAGACGTGTGAGTCACACGTGGGAGATTGCGTGTGGAGCTGCAATGAAGACATGTGTCTTTGACCAAAACCTGGCTGGAACTGAGACCGTTTCTACAGTGTAGCTCAGAACGAGGCTAGTGTCTCGGAAGCTACTGTATCAAAGCAAGATTAGACTCCTCATCGATATATTCGTCTGCTGTGCAGGTCGACTCACATATTACTATGCCTAATCAGCAGACTAGACATATGAAAAGATTGTTAAACGAAATGGCTGACATATTAGTTTGAGACTTTGTCTTTGCTCTCAGTTCTTTTAACTGACCTAGATGACCCAGCTGATCCGGTTCGTTATGCTTCTATAGCATGTTAACATCCATCAATTGTAATTATATGCAATCGTTTTCAAATGTTGTGTGTTTTTTTCTGGGATTTTTTTCAAGAAAAAGCTTTGAGCTTATCCTTGTGCCTATGCTATGGTCTTTCTAGGCTTCTCTTTCCACCATGGAGCTGGCCATACATAAGAACTGTTGGAATTGTGACGTCACAAATCATTCGGACAACATGACCAATCCATCTTAATTAAGATTGCAATAGAAAGGATTCAATACCACTAAGTTTGCATTTAAAGAATATGTCAATGTTCAAAATTCTGTCATGTAGGGTGTATCTGCAAATGGTCCGAAGATACCGCTTACGAAAGACATGCATATGTATGTGTGTACGTGTGTGTACGCACGCGTGTATGTGTGCCTGTATGTGTGCATGTGTGTGTGTGTGTGTGTGTGTGTGTGTGCACGTGTGTGTATGCGTGCGTGCGCGTGCGCAGGTCTTTGTGTCTCTGTTTCCCACACCACTTAACAACCAGTGCTTGTTTATTTGCGATCCCGTAACCTAGCGCTTCGGCAATAGAGGACGATACGATAAATACCAGACTTAAGAACAAGCGCTGAAGCCGATTTCTTCGGCTAAAACTCTTCAAGAGTGTGCTCTAGAATGGCTGCAGTCCAGTAAAAGATGAAAGAGAGAGAAAAAAATGTGTGAGCCAACAAATTGTGGTCAGTTTTGAATAACTTGTAAATAAGAGACCCATCCTTTTTAAATGTCAAAATCCATTGATTGCTGAAAACAAATAAGTCTAAGTAATCAAGAAGAGAAAATAAATGTGAAGGAGTGTATCGCAGTAGAACCGGGCTAAAGATCTCCAGTTTAGAGACGGAGATATCAATGTGGGCAACCCGCAGCGGGGCGCCGCGAAATAAAGTGTTTTTCACGAAAATTAAATTCCTTAGTTTCTCTACAGCTATGCAGTTTACGATTTAGGATAAACAGAAAAAAAGAAAGAAACATGTTTCTAAAATTATGAACTATTTTTCTAAGAAACTTCATTTCTTTTTAAGAAACTTCGCAGAATATTGAATTTAGCGTACTTTATTCGTGTCTCGAGTTATGCCGTGTTGGTGATTCCAAAGGAAGATGAAATAGTGCTATACCAACGACTAAAATCTTTCAGAATTTTATATTATGTCAGAGAAAAAAGATTTAGATATGCATGTTCTTCAACTTGACTTAGTTTAATCCAGAAGAGATTTTCTCCTCTGATGGTAAATCACCAGAAGTAAATTATACGTTCATAATAACAATTTATCCACCATTCGTCTCCTACGATCTGTGTATGTGCTTTTATACACCAAGGGCCTATATGAGAGGATCTCTCAAGGCGGATCTTTTTTAAAACGGGGGCCACATTTTTCATTAATGTTTTACGTAGTGTTTTTGGTACCGAAAGACTTTCAAACTTCGTATACTTATCTATTTTGTGTTATAGAACAGAAAAATATTTTTGTATTCGAATTTATTTCATGTAAAAAATTGTCTTATTTCGATAATTTCAACCAATCACTGACAAGTATTCAGTTGTTTACATTTACTCCTTTGGCTGATTAAGCCATAGCTTCGTTTTATTTGCTTTTTTCATTTTAAATTTGCTTTTTCATTTTCTTTTTTTTTCTTTCTTCGTTTTATTTGCTTTTCTCTTTTTAAATTTGCTGTTTTACCCTAACCCTAACCCTAACCCTAACCCTATCACCGATAGAATTGTTTCAGAATCGTTTGTTTATGTAGTCGGCACTTAATGTATATCGGCTGAATGGACGTCAGTGATTGGTTGAAATTACAGAAATACGACAACTTTAACATGGAATAACTTAGGGATTTCTTTTTTTTAAAGAAGACTAAGAGAAAAAGATGTTTTATATGACACATTCTACCAGTGTTCCAAGTTTCAAAGTGTTTCGTTAATGAAAAATGTGGCCCCCGTTTTAAAAAAGATCCCTCAAGGCTAATAACGCAGTATTCGGTATTCTAGCAAGGCATCCATGTTTAGTTGGATATAAAGATTACCTTTTGGTACTACTAATACTGCTTCCATCACTAATAACAAGTTATATATTTTCTATCATATATTAATGAACACACACTCTCTCTCTCTCTCTCTCTCTCTCTCTCTCTCTCTCTCTTTCTCCCTAAAACAGTGGTTCTCAACCGGGGGCCATATGACCCTGAAGGGTCCACATAAGATTTTGTTGTTAAAATTTATGGCAGAGACGTTAAGACGCCGGGTGAAATGCTCGGCGGTATTTCGTCTGTCTTTATGTTCTGAGTTCAATTTCCGCCGAGGTCGACTTTGCCTTTCGGAGTCGATAAATCGTACTGAGATCGATCAAATCGATTGTCCTCCTCCTCCCCGAATATTTCGGGCCTTATGCCTAGAGTAGTAAAGAATAGAGCGATTATACTTCTACAATACACAAAATTTTTTAAACAATTTTCTCATTAGGGACAAAACACGTCTCCCACTCCAGGAACCGAGTTCACAACATTTATGAGCTAAAGACAAGTGACCTAACCGCAATTCCGTGCACTCTTCCCAACTAAAAGTAAAATTTCATTTGACTGAGAATTTTCTATCAGGATACAACATTCTATACATCACCATCACACTCTCATTTATCATTCTTTGTGGCTGTGTGGTAAGTAGCTTGGCTACCAACCACATAGTTCTGGGTTCAGTCCCACTGCGTGGCACCTTAGGCAAGTCTCTTCTATTATAGCCTCGGGCCGACCAAAGCCTTGTGAGTGGATTTGGTAGACGGAAACTGAAAGAAGCTCGTTGTATATATATGTATATATATATATATGTGTGTGTATGTGTGTTTGTGTGTCTGTGTTTGTCCCCCCAACATCGTTCGACAACCGATGCGGGTGTTTTAGGTCCCCGCAACTTAGCGGTTTGGCAAAAGAGACCGATAGAATAAATACTAGGCTTACAAAGAATAAGTCCTGGGGTCGATTTGCTCAACTAAAGGCGGTGCTCCAGCATGGCCGCAATCAAATGACTGAAACAAGTAAAAGAGTAAAAGAGAGAGAGAGAGAGAGAGAGAGAGAGAGAGAGAGAGAGGGAGAGAGAGAGAGAGAAAGAGAGAGAGAGAGAGAGTATTAGAACTGGAAGAGAAGTGAAGTGTTTTTCAGTCGGAAAACGAAACCGGATTGCGTACACACCACACGGGATATTTATCACAACAGAATGGTGTAGGCCAGTGGTTCCCAAAGTGGGCAGTACTGTCCCCTTGCTGGGCGGTGGAAAGGTCCAGGGAGCGTTGAAGAACAGCAGGGTGATAATGAGGTGGCCAAAATAGGGTGATAGATGTAAAAAATATATATTAATACGTTAATTAGGTTTAAGTTTTATTTGTGAAATACAGTTGTTTTGAATTTGTCTATATTTGTGGTGGGGAGGGTGAGGAGGCGCTAGGAATGTGGCCTGGGTGTCAAGGGGGCGGTAGCCTGAAAACGTTTGGGAACTACTGGTGTAGGCGAGTACTCTTTTTACTAGTAACGTGACTAACGTGACAACGAAATTAGCTGTGCTTGTTAAAGGCGGGTTGCAAAACAAAACATTGTATTAAACTATTTTGTTTACAAGGTTTTCATAAATATGCTCATTCAAAGCTGTCAACAGAATTCTCAATATTTGTAAACGTTACGAAACAACCAAATAAAAACAACCATAAAACTCTGTGTGTGTGTGTGTGTGTGTGTGTGTGTGTGTGTGTGTGTGTGTGTGTGTGCGCGCGTGTGTGTATATGTGTGCGCGCGTGTGTATTTATATATATGTATGTGTATATATATATATATATATATATATATGTGTATATATTAATATATATATATATATATATATATATATATATATATATATATATATATATATATATATATGTATGTATGTATGTATGTATGTATGTATGTATGTATGTATACATATCTATGTATGTATATACACACACACACACACACGCACACGCACACACACACACACACACACACACACACACACACACGTACATAGGGGCTGGACAAAATATTGGAAACATCTAGCATCATAGCATCATAATTTTGAAATATCTATAAAACCGTCAAAAGCTTGTTTATTTGTATGTTTTTTGATTTATTATTAGTGTTGCTCAATATATTTTGCTACAATTGCTGTTTCTTTTCAGATATTATCAGAAAAAAGTAATTAAAATTCATTAAAATGACTGATCTATCCCACTTTCAAAGAGGTCAGATTGTTGGTGCTTGTATGGCAAGCGCTAGCGTAACGGAAACAGCCGAAATGTTTGGTGTATCAAGAAGTACTCTCTCGAAAGTAATGACAGCCTATTGAGAAATAGGGATAAACCTCCTCGTCGAAACAAAACTCCGGAAGAAAACCAAAACTTTCAGGTAGGGACCGCCGGACTCTTACGCGAATTGTTAGAAAGGATCACAAAAGTACAGCTCACAAAATTACTGCAGAGCTTAATGACCACCTTGATAACACAGTTTCCACAAAAATTGTTTGCCAGAAGCTGCACAAAGCCGGATTTCACATGAGGGCTGCAATCAGAAAACCACGACTTTCAAAAGCAAGTATTGCAAAACCGATGAAAAGGTGGGTGCTGATGCCTACAACAACACGCTAAGGTACCATGGCTCAAGGCCAGCTACCCAGAGGGCAACTATATGTGGACCCAGGATGGTGCTCCCAGCCATAAAGGTACAGAATTCCTGCAAATCCAGCTTCTCTGCTTTCTAATCTGCGGACTTCTGGCCCTCTTCCAACCCGGATTGCAATGAAAGCCATATAGAATAAATTATTCATTTTGTAATTATATGTGAACGTTATTAACTTATTTTTGAATTACGAAACCTACTGAAGCGCAATTAGAACTTCTAATGTGACAGCGCTTTTGCAAGTTTTGCTTTTCCACTCTGAATATCGTCAATGAATCATATATATTCGAAAAAGAAGCACACTCTAAAGCATAGAGCAATAAAGTATTAAAGTAATAAAGTTAATGTCCGGTCATAGAGTAACCACTGGTTTCATATCCTCAAAAGCTTTAGCCTCGTGGACGCCTCATCAGACTCTATATATGCATGCATGTACATACATGCACACAAACATACACACACACATAAACATACGCGCGCGCACGCACACACATACATACATATATATATATATATATATATATATATATATATATATATATATATATGACGGGCTTCTGCACAATTTCTGTCAACCGAATATCACTCGTAATGTACTGGGTCAACCAGAAGCTATAGTAGAAGACACTACCGCAAGGTGCTGCGCTGCATGAACGAATCCAGGACTACTCTGTTCTGAAATAAACGATATATATATATATATATATATATAGCTGAAGGATTAAAATTAATCAAAGGACATACTAAATATGTCTACCTGCTGGAAATAACAGTCAAAACTCTTACTTAAATCACCAAAATACACAGATAATAACTACAGAAATCAACCGACCGACGGGAAACGGACTAAGACAGTCTCCCAGCGTACATTTAAGTTTTTATGTATTGACATCCTTAAATGTACGTTGAGAGATTGTCTTAGCCCGTTTGCCTTCGGACGGTTGATTTCTGTAGTTATTATCTGTGTATTTTGGTGATTTAAGTAAGAGTTTTGACTGTTATTTCCAGCAGGTAGACATATTTGGTATGTCCTTTGATTAATTTTAATCCTTCAGCTATTTAATGCTTTTTGGGGTCTGGAAACGCCTACATTATTGATTCTGTTATTATCGTTTTTAAATTGTTACACTAGATAATAACAGAATCAATGGTATCTTCGCAAATTAATTTTTCGTGAATTAATTGGCAAGAAATCTTGAAATAAACTGAATAATGACATACATACATACATACATACATACATACATACATACATACATTGTACCGAAAGTAATGCAAAATTGAGCAACACTTTGTTATTGACATAGGTCGTTCAACTCTTCTTCCTCCTCCGCTTCCGTTTTCATCCTCCTCTTCATCACCATCGTCGTCGTCGTCGTCGTCGTCGTCGGCATCATCATCATCATCTTCTTCTTCTTCTTCTTCTTCTTCTTCTTCTTCTTCTTCTTCTTCTTCTTCTTCTTCTTCTTCTTCTTCTTCTTCATTGCCGGCAAGCAACGCACCGTCATTGAATGCCAGATGAACGAAAGGGCCGCAGGTTCTCACATGTTATTTATAGAAATGACGCCAGTGACACCCTCAGATAAACCACGCAGTGGGAGACATCAACTATTATCATTCACATAAATCGCCAGAGGGTGAACAAATTAATTTGTCAGGTCGGACGACTCACGATCCGTGAACTTCAATCCCGGTCACCTTCGCTATAAACAGCATGAGTCATTCTTGGAATGTAACTTTTCAATCAGTGACAGCGCATCAAAATGTGATGGGCGCTTGATCTTGAAATTCCTATCTTACGACTTGTTTGAAAATCTAGTAATACATAGCCGTACCCTTTCTTGTTTTGTGGGGCTCATCAATGTCCGCATTCTTCCGGAAGTTTCTGAACAGTTTCATAGGCTTCAAACTTACCTTTAATTAGAATGACGAAATTCTGGTTTAAGCACTCCATATAACCCCCTCGTAACTCTTTTTTTTTATTTTGGTGAATTTTCAGAAAGGTTTTGCGAATTTGCGTTCTTCACACGAGAATTCACACGATTAGGAAAAAAAAAACACTTCTTAATTTCTTAAAACCCCTTGCACACCCTTCATAATTCCTAAAATTTCCACTCTTTTTCGATTATTTTTTTTTTTTATTAAAGTTTAAAATACGGACAGTCTGAATTTTTTGCTTAAATCCCAGCAAATGTGTTTATGGGGAGAAAAATATTGGAAAACATCAATACACGTCAGAGTGATAAAGAAATGAGAAAGTTATCAGGTAGTCGTGAGATGTGCTAAAAATAATAGCTAAATCGCACTTAAATCACATGCAAAAAATTTCTTCTTTTCGCACAATCGCAGGCGTGGCTGAGTGGTAAAAAGCTTGCTTCCCAACCATATGGTTCCGGTTTCAGTCCCACTGCATGATACCTTGGACAAGTATCTCCTACTATGGCCTAGAGCCGATCAAAGTGGATTTGAGAGACGGAAATTGGGAGAAGCCTGTCGTATGTGTGTGTGTGTGTGTGTGTGTGTGTGTGTGTGTGTGTGTGTGTATACATACATATGTGTATGTGTGTGCGCGCTCGCGCTCAACCACCGATTGACAACCGGTGTTGGTATGTTTACGTCCCCGTAACTTAACGGTTCGGCAAAGGAGACAAATAGGATAAGTACTGGGCTTAGTAAAAAATTAAGTACTGGGGTCGATTGATACAACAACAAAAATTCTTTAAAGCAGTACTCCAGCATGGCCTCAGTCTAATGACTGAAACAAGTAAAATTTTAAAAAATGGTTTTAATTGCATGAATTTCCGTATGCAGAAAACATATTCGCCAAAAATCTTCTGAAAATTCCAAAAATCAAAGAAGTTATGAGGGGTTATATGGAGTGCCTAACCTAGAATTCTGCCATTAGATTAAAGATAAGTCGCGTAGGTGGATCTCTTTGAATCTCCCTCTTAAACTGTCTTTGCACTTCGACTGCATTTCCAAAATTCTTCTAACACTTTAGTGTACATTTCCTTTGTGCAAAATTCTTGTAGCCCTTTAGGGTACATTTCCTTTGTTCAAAGTTTAGTCTGACTCCCTTTATTTCTAATAGGTTAAATCGATATGAAAATTGAGTTTTCAGATGTGACAGTGTGTATACGTTTTGGGGGTGACTCTGTATGTATATTTATATATATACACCAACATATGTGCCTGTATGTATAAGTATACGAGTGCGTGTATGTATATAAGTTATGTGTTTGCGTGTGTTTGTGTGTGTATGTGTATACATTCACACACACACACACACACACA
This sequence comes from Octopus bimaculoides, assembly GCF_046866305.1. Taxonomy (NCBI): domain Eukaryota; kingdom Metazoa; phylum Mollusca; class Cephalopoda; order Octopoda; family Octopodidae; genus Octopus; species Octopus bimaculoides. The sequence continues at coordinate 117,003,638 of NC_142933.1, read as the reverse complement.
CACACACACACACATACATACATATATATATATATATATATATACATATATATATATATATATATATATATATATATATATATATATATATATATATATATGTATACGTATATTTATATACATATGTGTGTTGTGTGTTTGTGTACGCACGTATGTATGTTCATATATGTGTGTGTGTGTGTATACGCACGCGCGCACTAACAAACACACACACAAATATACAAACGTATACATGTATTATATGTTCGTATGCATGCGTATGCCGTATTTGAATTTGTGTGTGTGTGCATGTGTGCACACGCGCGCACGCATTATCAGTGCCTCCATTGAATAATCTTCAGCTTTATATTTGATTGTGTGCAAATGTAAAGACAAAACGCCCAAAACAAGGCGGCAGAAAATAAATAAATGTTATTTAATTAAACCAATTTTATTGCATTTACTTTATATTTATTAGCTCTATTATCTTTTAAGTTTACATTTGAACAAAACAATTTTAAAATCTACTCCGCCATCAACATATCCTCCCGAAAATATTTTGACACAAAACAATGAATAACAAAAAGCTGGCTTTCAGAAAAGGAAAAAAGAAGAAAAGAAGGAATATTTATGAAAATTTAGTATTCGAAGTTGTCTACTACGGCAGCCCCCGGCCGGTCACTGACACGTGAGTGAATTTAATAGACGACAATAGCAAAGAAGCCCCCCTCTCTCTCTCTCTCTCTCTCTCTCTCTCTCTCTCTCTCTCTCTCTCTCTCTCTCTCCCTATATATATATATATATATATATATATATATATATACTACTTTCATTTCTACTACGTTCACTATGTATTTATATACATGTTTGTATATATATATATATATATATATGACGTCGAGGGTTCCAGTTGATCCGATCAACGGAACAGCCTGCTTGTGAAATTAACGTGTAAGTGGCTGAGCACTCCACAGACACATGTACCCTTAATGTAGTTCTCGGAGATATTCATCGTGACACAGTGTGACAAGGCTGACCCTTTGAATTACAGGCACAACAGAAACAGGAAGTAAGAGTGATAGAAAGTTGTGGTGAAAGAGTACAGCAGGGTTCGCCACCATCCCCTGCCGGAGCCTCGTGGAGCTTTAGGTGTTTTCGCTCAATAAACACTCACAACGCCCGATCTGGGAATCGAAACCGCGAGTCCGCTGCTCTAACCACTGGGCCATTGCGCCTCCACTATATATATAGTGCAACTTTAGTGGTAGAACCTTGGGTAAGGTGGTGTTATCTCCCTTAGACCAGTTCCAATTCTGTTCATGACCCCTACCGAAGACGTCTGAAAGAGACAGTGTTTTCCTTGCCGGCAACTGGAGAATTCTATGTTTTCAAATTGAATTTCCTCTGATGAGGGTACTGACGAAACATCTCTTTTTTGGAGTTTAAAAATGTCTCCGGGTCAAGCGAGGTTTTCAAGATTCTTGCTCTTTCGGCCAAGCAAAGCCTACATCGTTTGCTCCCGTTGAGGTTCGGTCCCGGTTGTTCTAAGAGCCTCCATTTATTTATGTATGGCATATACATATACTCATCTTTTAAACGCCATACGTAGCTTGCCAGGGACTTGATGTTGTAACTTTCAGATATCCCAAAGGAGGATCTGTGATTGATAAGACGATGCTAGAATGGGCCGCCTACAGAAGCGACATATTTCTGCGTCTGTGCCCTTGTGCTGGTGGTGCTATCGCTGCCGATGCTGTTGTCACTGCCGGACCCGTCGCTGGTGGTGGTGGTGGTGGTGGTGTTTGTGCTGCTGCTGCTGCCGCTGCTGCTGCCGCTGCTGCTGCTGCCGCTGATATAGGCGCTGCTGCCGCTGGTGCAGGCGCTTCTGCCGCTGGTGTTGTTGTTGTCATTGTTGCTGTTATTGTCCACCTTCAATTCATCGTATATATTACCTTTCCATGTCAGATTTTGTGGGTTGTATTCTAAATTCCGTCATTAGTTTTCTTGTTTTCCTGTCTAGATTGGCTAGATCGTTTAGTGTCCAATTAAGAATACTATACCCGCAGCGTATAACTGGGACAGCTAGAGATTGATACTTATCTTATTTTTTGCATTGAGCTCTGTTTCAAATATTAATCTAATTCGTCCATAATATTCCTTCATTATCTTAACTTTCATTTACGTGTGTTATACCTTATCTTCTTCAGTGTTTCCCAAGTATTAGTATGTCTGAGTTTGGTCTAGTTCGCTATTTAATTTTCTTCATTTAGTGAGATGTTGTTATCTTTAAATAGTTTTCCCCTTTTCAATGTTGTTTTGGTAATTTTTCTAAGTTGAATTTCATATTGATTTCTTTCGTAAATCCATGCACTGTCTGTAATAATGTTTACAGATGTTTATCATTTGCAGCATACACTTTGATGTCATTCATAAACAAGAGATGGTTGATTGTTTCACCATAGTAGTTGTATCCACAATCAGTTCTGCTTAGCAAGTTGGTTAAAGGCGTCAGTGCCAAACAGAAAAGAAGTGGAGGGAGCAAATCTCCTTGGACTCCTCTCTTCTAATGGGGATGGCTTTAGTTTTTATAATTCCCTCTTTTGTCTGTAACTACAGCACTGTTTGCCATTTATTCATGACGTTTTATATATTTTATTATTGTTGATGCTACCTTGTTCATGACTAGAGCTTCCAGGTTCCATGTGTGAGGAATACTGTCAAAAGCGTTCTAGTTATTGATCCAAGGCATGCTTAGACCCTTCTTTTTCTTTACAGCCACATGAGTTTTTGCAGTATCCCTTTTGCTCTTCTGGAAACAGGTCGTTTTCTTCTAGATATTTTCTCATCCTCTGCGATATTATTGTAGTTAAGGTTTTGCAAGTAGGGAGATATGTTATGGGTCTGTAGTCTCGTGGGTTTGTTGTTTCAGTAGATTTGGGAATTAGGATAGTTTTCCCTTCAGTGAGCCATTCAAGTGTTGTTTCTGGCTCTGTTAGCATCTCATTGAACTGTTTTGCCAGCGACTTGTGTGTCCCAGTTAAATAATTTAGCCAGAAATTGGGAATTTTGTCGTGCTCCGGTGCTTTCCAGTTGATTTTTTCAGGAGCGGTGTTATGGGTGTCCGAAATTGTTCAGGTGCTACGTTTGTTGTTTTAATTGATCTTTTCTGGGGTAGCTACTTCGCCGCCCATATTTTTTTTTTTACCAATATTCTTCCATTTCTCCTGCTGTTGGTGTTGCATTGATCTCTATTTTATTTTTACCAGGTTCTTCGTAGAATCGTTTGGTGTTGGAGTTAAACTGCTTATTTTGTTCAAAGAATTGTTGGCCTTTTTCATACCGACGGATCCTGTGTGCTCTGGCGTGGACATCTTGCTTTTGATGTTCGTTTGCCCTTAGGTAATCTTGTTTGGTTATTTTGTATTACTGTAGTATTTTCTCTCTTGTTTAGTAGTCTTGTTTGGTTACTAATTTCATTACGGATTGACAGATCCTTTCTTTCATTCTCTGTCTCGTTCTGGTTGTTAGCTTTCTATACTATTTGTTTAAGTTGCAATAAACCTCTTTGGATGTTGTCGCTGCCGCTGGTGCTGCTGCCGTTGTCCATATTCAGTTCATCGTAGATATTATCTTTCCATGTCAGATTTTGTAGAGTGTAGACTAAACGCCGTCATTATTTTTCTTGTTTTCATGTCTAGGTTGGGTAGTTCATATAGTGTCCAATTAAGAATATTGTAATTGCAACTGGGACATATAACTGGAACAGCTATAATAGTGATACTTATCTTATTTTTCGCATTGAGCTCTCTTTTAAGTATTAAGCTAATTCGTCTATAATATTCCTTCCTTATCTTTTCTTTCATCTGTGTTATTACTTATCTACTTCATTAAATTCTATTATTTACATGTCTAGTTCTCTTATTTCTTAATCTAATATGATATTGTTATTCTTAAGTAGTTTTCCTCTTATTAAAAAAAAAATTATTGCGACAGAAGCAGTATTAATACCAAAACAATATTTATGTCCAACTTAACGTGGATGTTTTGTTAGCACACCAAATACTGAGTTATTTATCAATAGGGAACCTCCCGTATGGACTGCTCTTAGGACAGGCATCGCAACCGACGTGTTAGCAGCGAAGTTGGCCCTCGACCAACACTTTGATGCCAAGCATGAAGGCTGCGTTGTCAGAGCTAAAGCACTTTCGGTAAGCGGGGAGGGGACTAAGGCCGCTCGATGGGCCCGCGTGGTTGAGGCGAAGCGTGGGAACAGAGCGACCATTCGGTCTTTGGTGGACCAGAACGACTGCGAGATTTCGGAACCGAAGCAGATGTGCTCAGCCTTTCAGCAACACTTTGCTCAATTGTTCGGGACGACGGAACAGACTTCGGTGTGTACCTAGATGGCCTGCCGCAACTCTCGACCAGCGAGGCCGATTGCTGCGAAGGACTCATATCTGCCTGGGAAGTACAGGAAGCGATGAAAGGCTGCACGAGAGGTAGATCGCCGGGTTTGGATGGTCTGCCTTATGAGCTTTATACGTCAATGCCAGACTTGTTTGCGGGCGTCTTGGTAAACGTCTACTGCAACTGGCAACAAAACGGGAGAATTCCTGCTTTTGTTTGTCGGGGAGTGGTGGCTTTGCTAAGAAAGGACCCAAACAAGGGGGATATTATAGGGAACTTTAGGCCCATCACTCTGCTCAACACAGAGTTGAAGATCTTGGCCAAGGTGCTAGCCAAGAGATTGGCGCCTGTCGTGGGCAAACTGATCGGCAAGGCGCAGACATGCGCTGTGCCGACCAGGTCTATCCACGACAACCTCCATCTCATGCGCTACATCATAGAGAGGGTGGGTAACGAAGCTGGCGCGGGTGGGGCTTTGATCAATTTAGATCAGTCTAAAGGCTTCGATAGAGTCGACCATCGATACCTGGCAGCTGTTCTCAAGGCAGCTGGCTTCGGTCCGGTCTTCCGCGGGTGGATAGCTGCTTTATACAGCGGCATCTGCTCGGTCATACGGGTGAACGGCCATCTATCGGAACCGTTCAACATCTCGCGTTCGGTTCGCCAAGGGTGTCCTCTCTCCTCCCTTCTGTATGTATTGACTCTCGAGCCATTACTGCGGAAGTTGGAGGCTTTGAGGGGCGTCCCGCGTGATGTGGGATGTGGAAGGAGCGTGTCTGCCTATGCCGACGACGTCACCGTGATGGTGTCGAGCCACAGGCATATTGACCTGATTGGCGAGACACTAAACGAGTATGAAGCGGTGACAGGTGCGAAAATTAACGCGGAAAAGTCAATGGGCTTGCAACTAGGCACCTGGAGGGGCAAGTCCATGCCGTCCAACAGCGTCGTAGGGCGCTGGACAGACGGACCCGTTAAACTGCTCGGGGTCTGGTTCGGTCCGGATCTCCAATTGGAGAAAAACTGGGAAGAAGTGACGAACAGGGTGGCCAACCTCACCCAGAAATGGGCTGAGAGGAAGCTCTCCTTGAAAGGTCGAGCGGAGGTGGCGAATGCGTACATCGCATCCGTCATCTATTACCGTTTGACCGTCGTCCCTTGTCCCGACCGCTGGTTAACCAAGATAGTACGCTTGCTCTTCAACTTTTGTGGAAGGGTCAGGTACCACTGGTCAGGCGCTCTATCTGCTGTCAACAGCCGCTGAACGGAGGCCTTGGCATGCCGTGGTTGCTGATGCGCAAACATGCGCTCAGGCTACGACATCTCAAGCGTTTCGTGGACGGTGAACAGGTGTGGTCGCCTTTCGTCAGACGCGATTTTCCGCAGCTCGTTTCTTTAACAGAGCTGCAATCCTGGATCAAACGTAGACCGAGAAAGGGCGCTTGGCACCTCGAGTGCCGCCAAGCTCTCACCGCCCTCAGTCAGGCGGGCAGTGCGATCGGTAGTAGCTCCACTCTAGCGTTCTATAGAGGGTTAATGGGAGAAAAGTGCGACGACGTTCTCGGGGAAACTCTAGGCGTCGAGGATAATCAGCTAAGCAGTCTGTTCAGGAGAACTTTCGGGCCGGGGCCCATGGATAATTTCCAAAGGTCCCTCGCCTGGCAGTGCTACCGAGGTGCGCTACCTGTTCGAGATAAACTCTACCGACATGGAAGTGCTGTCAACCGGGCCTGCCCGAGGTGCGCTCAAGACGACGAAACCGTTCTGCACGCACTCGTCCAGTGCCCGAGCATTACTGACCTGTGGGTCTATATCGAACAGCTACTGTCACGTGTAGGACGGATCCGGCTATCAGCTGAATCCATCGTGAGAATTGACCCGCCAACCTCCTTTAACCGGGAGGGCAAGGCAATTTTCCTATGCCTAGTGGCTGTAGCGAAAGAGGTGATATGGTGGACCCGTTTGAAAGGGCTAAAGACAGACACTTTCCTCTTTGGCCAAGGCCTCATCAACTTTTTCAAGTTCCACTTGAAAAGGAAGATGAGAGTAGAGAGGGAAGTGCTGTCTCATAGCAAATTCGTTGAAAGATGGGTGACTGTTGGAAGAATGGCCAGTATAAACGGACCAATTCTGAGAATACACTTGTAAAAAAAAAAAAAAAAAGGTAATGTAAAAGGAGAAAGGGCTCTATACTCCTTTCTTATTTTTTTCTGACCAGGCTCCCGTGGTTTTATGGGTTTTTCCACGTTAAACCTTTCCTTTTTCGAAGCGCCTCCCCCTTTGGGAGTTCTACTTATTTATTTATCTATTTATTTATCTATTTATTTGTTATATCTTTCTCCGTTTTCTTCCTCTGTTTAGACGAACTTTCCTACCTTTTCGGACAAAACCTTTTGTAACCTTCGTCCTGTCTTTGTCCTTATATGTTTTTAATTGATATTAGCCCTTGTGGCCAATAAAACGAATTAATTATTATTATTATTATCATTATCATTATTATTATTATTATATTATTATTATTATTATTTCCACAATTTGTTTATACTTATATTCTATTTATTCATGTTCGCCCCCGTGTATTTATATCCCCAAATTTCTATTTACATTTTTTTAGCTTTTTTTCCCCCCATGTATCAGATTTTCTTTACATTTTTCCTTTATATTATATTTCTTCCTGTAATTTATTTTATTCGTATATTTTTTCACTTTATTTATTTATTATTTTTTTTTTGCCTTTATCTTTGATTTCCCCTGCCATTGTCTTTACTATCACACTCTCCATATCTGCCAGTACTTTGCTCCAAAGGACAATAGGTTGAGAGAGACTAATTTCTTCCTTTGGGCGTGATCTGCTTGTATTTTTCACCAGCCTGATTAAAAATAATTTCCTCCGCCTTGCCCAGACTTGAAACAAAGTTCAATGGAATCAATTATCAATTGTCGTTCACACCACACAACACGGTAGTACATTGTCGTGTTAACGTGTTGTCTAGTACACTAGACAACACGATAAAATATTTAAGAACCAGTCAGATAGGCACCCAAAATAAATATTTGTATAGGTATTTAAAAAATACCCCTCACTCAACCCATGTTGTTTAACTATCATTCAAAACCGAGAAAAGTGAAGAAGATTGCCTCCTTTGCGCACTCCATAAACTTTTCTAAGGGAGCTAATCCTTGACATCACTAACCCGTCCATCTCCGCTCTCCAAATTAAGACCACTACATACAGCCACAAGGATTAAGACCACTACATTAAATCTTCACATCAGTCATAGACGTCACATGCACACGCACGCGCACACACACACACAAACACACACACGCACACACACACACGCACACACACACACGCACACACACACACACACAAGCACACACACACACACACACACACACACACACAAGCTCTCACATTCTCACACACAACTCGCACACACAAACTCTTACCATTCTAACAACCAATGATAGTATGCAAATCTTTCAACGCCATTCCCCGCTATTCGCTCATAAAACTATAATGGACACGATTTTAAGAATCAACACAATTTAATGGTTAGTCGCTAGGTCGCCATGCTAATGTAGTGAACAAGAACAACACTTCCCTACCTTGATATACTCCAATAGGATGTCACTGGAATCTATTCCTCGTGGATCTTTTCTGTTTGGCTGCCACTCTTCAATTTCTCCGACTTTTGTTCCATTTGATTTCATATCTGGTGTATTGGTGTACTTTTTTATGGTAACCATTGACATGAAATGCATTTTCGCTTTAATAAAGAGTTAATAACTTTTAAAGTTTGCAAATTTTAGATAATTTTAGCCAATCGAAAGCCACAGGCATATAGGTAGCTGTTTCCATGATAACCAGCCAAGCTGATACCAAGCTGCTTACTACGTGTTCTTTTTGTCACTAATTAAATGCTTAAAACACATGAGGTATGAGGTGGTCGGGAGATGTGCTAAAAATAACAGCTAAATAGGCCTTAAATCACGCACCAATTCCTTTTTTTTTTTTTGAGTAGGGGTGTTGTGCAATCATAAGAATTCCCATGTGTAGAATACAAATTCGCAAAAAATCTTCTGAAAATTTCAAAATATTAAAAAATTACGAGGGGTTATATGGCATGCGTAAAGTAGAATTCCACCAATAACTTCATTTGTTTACAGTTTACAAAATGTGCTGTCGCGCATAAAATGACAGGTTCCAAATCCTGTTTTCTGACTGGGTAAAAATTATCAAACTTTAACCCTCTGTAACTCCCTTTTTTTTTCTTTTTAATTTTTCTAGTAAAAGTGAATAAGCCTCTGAGATTCATCATGGAAAATTACATCAATACACCAAATTTTAAAACTTTCACTAAACTTTAAAATTTCAACAAGTGCAGCCAAACAGAAAAGATCCCCCCACCCCGTCTGCCCTTTTCATGCTATCACTACCTCACTTCCATTCACCTCCACGAAACATACTTGCAGACTTATACATAAATGACATCAATCTCACATCTTCCCTGCATTCCCCAGCCACTGCTGCACAACTTCACTGGCTCTATTTAATCACCTACCAACGTAACTCCAAAACAACCGACTTCATGCAGCATCTGCCAAAATCCATTGTCTCGCTTCTTACCAGCCATGTCCGAGAATACCAAATGTAACTAAATCCTACACTCAACAACATGCACATCAAATGCACAAAAGGAGAAACCAGTGTGTTTTACTTACAATTCCCCCATAACATTCACAGTTTGTATCGAAAAATGTCTACAGGCGTGAAAAAACGAACTGAATAGATTGTTACACTGCACTCTTTATGATCCATCACTGTATGTCGGATTATGCAGTATGGTGTCCAGCAAGTCGAAGACATTGTATTATTGGAACGTTTAATGTGTGGGTCGTAATTAGTCGTTCGTCTGACAATATATATATATATATATATATATATATATATATATATATATATATATATATATAGTCAGTTCAAACAAGAAAAACGATAAAAAAAAACAACAAAAAACAACAACGCGAGGACGTGATACAGATATTGTGTTACTGGATGCTCAGGAAAGGAAAGAAAGAGAATTTGAGGTTTCTAGCGGAGCTCTTCGTCGGAAATATAGGAACGTCCAAAGAAGGGAAGACGGAGGAAGAAAAAATCGCCAACGATATACACGAAAGGGTATGAGGTAGATAAAATCCAGGCTACATCTGTTTCTTAGCTAACAGAACTTCGAAAGTAGTAATTACCCAAACGAGGGGTAATTTCCCTAGCTATTCGTCGGGTCAAAGATATTTTAATCAAATGTAGGATACATTGTCGTCAAGTGAAGCCATGATTACTCGCAAGAGATTTGATCGAAAATATGTGGAAAGCACAGAGTGAGAGAATAAAAGGGAAAACACATTTCTGAACAAATAATATAAAGGAGTGGGTAAATGTCAAAATGTGTTAGAGAAGAGAATGCGAATAAAGAAAAAGAGAGGGGGAAGAGGAAGAGACAAAAGTTGATATTATTAAAGCTAGCTAAGGGAATGTCTGTGAACTATGGGTATGGTTATTTACTGGGTTTCCTGTAAAATAAGTAAATATATTGCAGTGCCCTGTAAATATCAATACATTTCAATTGAGTCAAAGAAAACAAGATACAGGAGTGGTATTAAGTTAGAATTCGTCAAGGGAGTGAGGAGAGGAGAGGGAGGAGAGGAGAGTGAGAAAAGGAGAGGGAGGTGGAAGATAATGTTTTGATCAGTGAAGGAACATATTTTTAGATAAGTTATCGGTAGTTATCGTTTAATTTTAAAACTAAATTTAAACTAAATTCCAAGTTTAAATTTGGGCATTTGTCGTGTGTGAATATAAAATTGAAGAAATTGAAGTCAAGAATGAGTACGGTTGGACAGTTATCTATTATTCGCTACAGTTGTTGCGAAGCAACGTAGTTCTCCAAGAATACAGGTATATTTGATGATGCAACCGTTTGTTTGCATAATGAGATCTACTTGTGTTTCCTCAGGCGATATACGAGTGTTGTCTCTGGTAGTTTAAAATCGTCGACTTCAAGGCCATCTCCTCTGTTCGTCGTGGTTTGAATTTAGAATCGTTTGACAGACCCATGGTGTGAGCCGCCAGAGCGCGTTTGTCGGACTGCTACGAATGGTAGTAGATGGTACCGGTTGGCCTTTAAATGGTATTGGTCTTCTACTGGTTTGTATTTCTGATCTGTCTTTCATGGTTGGATACACATGTGAATCTCTTAAGCTGACCATTAGTATTCAGTGGGCAGATACATCCACACATACACACACAGATTCACAGATACACTCTTACGCACAAACTTATTTATATCTACCTATATACGCACATACATGCACTCACATATACATACATGCATATACATTCCCGTACGCGTATATACATAAATATATTTAGACAACCATATATGCATATATAGATATGTATAAATAGGCGTACATATATACATACACCGATCGACATATATACCTATGCACTTATGTAAATATATATATATACCTTCCTAAACTTTTTATTCTTTACAAACAATACACAATGCTTCAAGCGAACTACAATACTCTCCTATATATATATATATATATATATATATATATATATATATATATATATATATATATATATATATACCCTTTCACATTTGTGGGTATATATACATAACTACATTCATACACATATATAAGTAAGTAAACCTACCACTTTGACTTGCGCGCGCGCACACACACACACATACATATATATATATATATCGACATCGGTGAGTTGGGAGGATTGATGAATTTGGAATCGCATGTATACTTTGCGGAGATGAAACAAATCTGCAATGAATTTCAAGTTTTTTTTTTTTTTTTTTTTTTTTCTCAATAGTTTTCACTTAATGATATTATTCATCCTCTGTTTATGGGAATCGAGTTTTCCATTGAAGATTCGGAATTTGAGATTCCATTCTTACTAGGCAGATTCTTTTCAGCTAAAAGTTATATTTGTATATTTCTTGTTTACTTCACGCTTTAGGAGAGTATCTAAATATCGTAATTTCTAAGCAGACTGTTCATTTTATTATTGTGGAAAATATTCCGTATTGGTACTTAGAAATGTTTGCGTTGTTATTTGTATCTAAAGCATCAGGAAGATATTGCTTACAGCGATTGTATAAAATGTTAGGCATATATATTTATAAACTACGATTTCAGATATAGTGAATCGTCATCAATCAAATTTGAACATTCGAACTGCCAAGTTTTAACCGACACTTATCAGGGTAAATTTATTTATTCCCTAAGGGAAACTTTTCAAATATCATCTTATATCATCACTCATTATTGTTTCAATGTATTCCTTTTGTTTTCAGTTGTATTTAAAATGTTAAAATTTGTTAAATTAATACTGGTCGATAGCTTTGATTTCAAGTTTAGACTAGCTTTTAGTATAGTCAGTCTGCCGTTTGAGTTGTGGTCGTCGTCAATGAAACGATTCTGCTGAGTAGAGATACATCTCAACATTATTTTGAGATCTTCCGTTGAGAAATTTAATCAATAATACAAAAAGTTTATATGGGAATATAGACATGAGATTCCGCTGAGATCGACTTTTCCTTTCGTCCTTTCGGAGTCGATAAATTAAGTACCAGTTGCATACGGGGGTCGATCTAATCGACTGGTCCCCTCCCCCAAAATTTCGGGCCTTGTGCCCAGTATAGAAAGAATATAGGCATAAGAAAGATTAGCTCTCTAAACAATTTACTCCAAGTGCAAGCATGGAAATTCATTTTTCAAACCTCTTGATTGCTGGTTCGAGCCTACTGCGGGGTATATCGGTCAATTATCCTTTATCATCACATCAGGTTGTTGGTAGAATTTCGTATAGTAATACTGCGCGGAAGCTCGTTTTATATGTGTTGGGGTTATATCTTTCGCCAATACTCACCAGAAAAAAAAAACCAAAAAAAAAACGATATTCCTCGAAATTCTCAGCACCGAGTTACATATTCTCTGTTATCTCTCTCCCCATCAGAATTACTGCAAATCAGTGATTAGTCACATCATCATCATCGTCTAACGTCCGGTCTCCATGCTGGCATGGATTGGACATGGCTAGTAGAGAGCTTCCCCCGGATTCCAATTGTCTGTTGTGGTATGGTTTCTACGACTGGATGCCCTTCCTAACGCCAACCACTTAACAAAGTGTGCTGGGTGCTTTCTACGTGTCACCGTCACGGGTGCGTTAATACAACACTGGCACGGGTGCGTTAATACAACACTGGCACGAGTGCGTTAATGCAGCACCGGCACGCGTGTTTTTTTTAAGTGGCAACTGAAAAGACAAGCCTCTATGTGTAGAAGACAGCGGTTTTACTTAACTTGACGTGTCATATCAAATACAGCAAATCGTCACACCACCTGGTCCCTTGTTATTTCCTCAGCATCCGAAGATCCTTTCTCACCACTTCGTTCCACATCTTCCTGGGTCTACCCCTTCCACAGGTATGTAGGGTCTTCCATACTTTTTAAATCTATTTATAAAAGTGAAAGTATTTTGTCTATTTATTTATTTATTTCCACTGTCCACCAGCGATGGTGATTAAATTAATTAGGAACACTGAACGCATACATTTCTACAATTCTCAACCGATTTTCACCAAACTTTACACACACATTACTTCTGTCTCAAGGATAGTCGTGCACAAAAACATTTTTCCCAGAGCACCCGCGTAAATGGACCTAAATGGACACTGTTTTGTATGTAGGGTGTTCCATACTTTTTAATCTTTTTATAAAAGTGAAAGGATTTTGTCTGTTTATTTATTTCGACTATCCACCTGCGACGGTCATTAAATTGACTAGGAACTCTGTACGCGATGAATATCCAATTCCAAACAATCTTAATCTCCATATTTAAACTGCATTATACTTTAGCAAGCTTACCTTTACCTATTCTGAGTTACTTGAAAGGTGATGTTCCCTTCCCTCTTTTCTATTTGTTGATACCTTTGTTTACCTACCAATGCGTTGTTGTCCATTGTTTCAAATACGTTTTAGTATTGTCGTTCGAGCCTCTTTTAAACAATCACATATGATTCTTCCCAAAGAATCAACCTTTAAATAAGAGTTTTGCTTCCACTGGCGAAAGCTATACGTATCTTTCAGAAAGCTCCACACCAATTTAACTTTATGCAGAATTCGTTATTAGTTTCTGCGCAGGCTATGTGGCAAGACAGAATAAAGGGACTTTTGTTAGCTTATCTCTCCGAAAAAATAGGTCATTTTGCTATTGGAAAAAATTAAATAGCAGAGGAGAAATTTCAACGTTTCCATTGTACCATTGATGTAGCTGTTTCTGACAAGAAATTTCGCTTTAATGTAAAACTATATTTTGTAGTAATTATCCGAGATCTGCTCTCAAAATACTTCAGTGGCTCTACATTATATCGCTTGCAAACATATATGTTCTATGATCATTAAAGTACAACAACCTTCACGATAACCAGCCTCAATTTGATTTTCCGGTCCTAGGTTAATCGGAAACATAGATTGCCCTCCT
>NC_142933.1:116924675-116982175 GCF_046866305.1 Octopus bimaculoides | reverse complement strand
TATACATGTGTGTTTGTGTGTGTGTTTGTGTGTGTGTGTGTGTAATTATCTTGAATGCATGTACACACATAGGGCAATTCAAAATACCCTTTATCATAAGTACAAACTCCCAAACCATCGACATCAGTTGGACTTCATCTGCGCCTTGTCTCACTCTCTCTATATCCTCCTCTAACATTCCCCACCTCCTTGCTACGACCTTCATCTACCTTTCGCAGCATTAATAAAAACTTCTCAGTCCTCCAATGGACTGGCACGTTTCAGGGATTCAAAGATAGCTGATATACGTTTTAAACTACTTCGATTAACGGAACTACGTGTGCCCGGTCATCTTATTATCCCGTTATTGCGCGCGAGGATTGTCCTTCCCAGTCATCAACATCATCAATCCCTCAGTCAAGAAAAATTAAATTCTCAGACGTAAGAATCAATAGCTCTGGGCTGCTGCAAAGAGGAAAGAACATCGATTGGCTTCGACTCAAGAATCATGGAAAGATCCATACTTGATATATCATCGCAGGATCATTTCCGAAATGAGGTAATTCGAGGATGAGGTAGAATGAACGACGTGATCGCAGAGTATCGAAAGCACAAGCTCCGCTGGGTTCCACAGTTCATAATGTTCTCAGACAACAGATGGATTCGTGGATTTTCCAAGTTATATCCAAGAGATCGGAAAATGCCAGTCGAAAAGCCTCTACGACGATGGGAAGATGATTTAGTAAAGTGATTTGGACCAAGATAGAAAAGAATAACGCAATTGAGAATGAACTGAAACTATGTTGTGACCAGCGGTAACATATATATATATATATATATATATATATATATATATATATATATATATATATATATATATATATATATATATATATGCATTTATCCATACATATATGTACATACTTACATCTATATGTATACATTCATGCATATATAGGTACAGGACATCACAAAAAACGTTAAACACAATGAGAAACGAAAACAGAAAACGAACTTTTTTTCGAACAACGAGAAAAAATAGAGAAACGAGACATGCAACATAAAGAATATTCCCTTTCATCAGTTGTCCCTGTCCATCTACGCGTTTCGAAGGCAAGGACAATACGCGACTTCGTTGGAATAGTCCTTCCCGCAAAGCAAATTAAATAAAATTGGAGTTTTTTTGCGGAGGGTGAAAGTGTTAACAAGAACAGGACAGTGAGACAGTAAAAACAAACAATAAGGGCTGTTAGGCCAAGACGATAGAAAAATTATTATTTTTTTGAACGCTAGTAGACGTGAATGAAAGAAGAGACAAGAGACAGAAAAATCACGTCTTCTCTATAGGAAGCCAGCGGATAGAAAGAAAGAATCCCTTTCGTCACGTGTCAGCGACGAGAGGGTCAAGGAGGAAGAGTGATATATATATATATATATATATATATATATATATATATATATATATATATATATATATATATATATATATATATATATATATATATGTGTATATATATATATGTAACCTTTAAAATCCGTGTTGCTTTTTTTTGATATTTGATCACCTTGTTTTTGGAATTGTTTGGATAATACCATACTATATTCTGGTGCCTAAACTTGAGTGCCACATTCAATTTTGAATCTATATATGTATATGTGTATATATATATATATATATATATATATATATATATATATATATATATATATATATATATATATATATATATATACACGCACATACACACACACACACACACACATATACATACATGTGTGTGCACTCTGCATATGTATATGTACTGTATGCATGTCGTTAGGTGAATATGTATCAGTCAGAAACGTGAAGCCTTCTTTAATCTTCTTCAGTGTGAGCCCTAGTATACATCTTGTCTTCATTTTTCGTTTATCTGTGTTGTTTTTCAAGGAATATTCAACAATAACATCAATACCAGCAACAACAGAAATACAAATACACATTGAATACAATGGAAGATTTTACTCTCGAAATTATTGCTTTATAGAGAAATAGTTTAAAGCCTTATACCCCTGCCTACAAACTGAAAGTGATAAAAACTGAAATCGTTTAAAGCCATGTACCGTTGCCTACAAATCGAAAGTGATAAACGGTTTGGGCAACAGATCTGAAGCGAAATTTTGAAAGGCCGCACCTCTGGCAAAAAAGATAAGAGAAAGGAGGAAAAGCATAAACAACAATCACAAAGAACTAAACAAATAAATGTAACATTCTTTGTCAAAATGCATATTAGTCAGGTCTTAAAGAGAAGCAGGAAAAAACCTGAGTAATAAATGAAAGGAATACACGGATATGTGGTTCTTTAGAAATAATAATTAATGGGGCTAGGAGATTAGAAAGGAAACAGAGGATTCAGGATTTTCCTGGAAGAGAAAGTTAGTGTTATAGGTTCGTGAAAAGGTAGGATTTATGAATATGTTGTTGTTGGCACTCCGTCGCTTACGACGTCGAGAGTTCCAGTTGATCCGATCAACGGAACAGCCTGCTCGTGAAATTAACGTGCAAGTGGCTGAGCACTCCACAGACACGTGTACCCTTAATGTAGTTCTCGGGGATATTCAGCGTGACACAGTGTGACAAGGCTGACCCTTTGAATTACAAGCACAACAGAAACAGGAAGTAAGAGTAAGTTGTGGTGGAAGAGTACATCAGGGTTCGCCACCATCCCCTGCCGGAGCCTCGTGGTGCTTTAGGTGTTTTCGCTCAATAAACACTCACAACGCTCGGTCTGGGAATCGAAACCGCGATCCTATGACCGCGAGTCCGCTGCCCTAACCACTGTGCCATTGCGCCTCCACATTGTAAAGTATATGTAGCTTGTTAACACCAATAGAGAAGATTTATAGAAAAAGTATAATTCAAAATATATTAGACTAAAAGTTATATAGTCACTTATTTAGCTGATATCAATAAAAGACTGATGTCTGGGATCAGCCAAAGGAATATTTGAGTTATGGAGCATTTATGTTTAACATTAATCTTTCTATATATAAACTAAGGGTTATATTATATTCTGCTGGTTAGACGTGTCTTTCCTCGTGGCAAGAGATTTTGCTGTTGCTATTGCTTCATTGTTGCTGTTTTATTGTTATTACCTTTTGGATTTGTTACTTTTGAAACATGGCGTTACCTTTGAACGTTTTTGAACTGTTTTATTCCTCGGTTTTACCGGGGAATCATTTGACACATTCGTAAAAAAAAAAAATATTGAACTTTCGCCATTGTGGCTTTTTTTCTTTGTGTGTAAATAACTTTCTTTGAATAGTAATAGTCTTTTAAAACTAATTTTGTGCCCCTCCTCCTA
Organism: Octopus bimaculoides; assembly: GCF_046866305.1. NCBI lineage: Eukaryota > Metazoa > Mollusca > Cephalopoda > Octopoda > Octopodidae > Octopus > Octopus bimaculoides. The sequence goes on along the minus strand of NC_142933.1, from coordinate 116,978,855 downwards.
ACGGGGGTGGGATTTGAACTGTGTTGTGTAGTTTTAAAAATTGCTCTCCTCTTTGAGACGAAAAACTTTTTATAGGTTTCCTAGTTTTATGGGAAACCAATTTATTTAATTTATTACCTGTATATTGTTATTAATTTCAACCATGTCTATTGAAATTATACACGAAAAGTGTGCTCTTACAGAAAGCAATGATGAAGTTGGCAGTCATACCAGCAATGAAAAAAGTTTTCGGCGGTTGCCGCAGTGGCAACGGAAAACATTGGTATTCCTGTAGGTGTGCTACAGGAATATTTTAAACAGATGAAAAAAGAAGGAGGTGATGTGATAATATCACCTTCTTCAACTGTGGTGGAAACGGAGAGGCGAACCGTAGTGTTCAAAACCTTCTGTCGAAAAGACAGAAGGTTTAAACACTTCGAAAAAGAGAAAACAAAGAAATGCCTGATCCCGATATGGAAGGACATAACGTACATTGCAAGGGGACGGGCATATGGCTCAGTCGACGTTCGCTTCTCAGACGAAGAGGTGGCCCGCGGGCACTCCGCGTCTCCCCTGAAGTCAAATTGGTACTTCTACCAATGTGTATGGGAAGAAGAACATCCAGAGTAAGATTAAATGAATTACCACCTGAAGTAGACCCAAGAGAAGTGGTTGCCCCCCACAGACGTTGACCCCTCAGACGATACCATGGAGGTAACAGAGGGTGGATTTATAACACCTCGAAAACGAACTCGAAAATCTTCCCCATCCACATCCCCTACAAAAGACCAAAACAACACACAACGTGCAACAAAAAAGAAACCCCGCCCAACCAACCCGGAAAAAAAAAAGAGGAGAACCGTATGCTTGTCGAATACGACACTATGGAAAAATACACTAACGAAGTCATTGTGAAACATCATACTACAAAACATTTTATTCAACACCAAAATTTAAGGAACAGATGCGCGGCAATAGGGGAAACCCTATACCGCGAATTAAAGGCTAAGCACGCGAATGCCATTTGGAAAATTTCCGAGTTACCAAATTATGCGAAGGAAGGGGCTGATTCACGTATGGTGAAGTCGGCCCCAACTTCTCCAAGGAAAAAGTAAGAGGAACTTTTTACTTTTTGTGACGGACTCACTTAACTTTGGTTGTTTAAATGTGCGTGGTCTGAGTTCGAAGTGGAAACAAGCGTGTTTCCTCGACGATCTCAGATCACACGATATACATGTGATATACATGTGATATACATGTGATATACATGTGATGGATGCTACAGACTAAGCTGGACAGTCTACAAACCTTCTCGCCTCTCCTGAATGGCTACGAGAAAATCATGTCTCCTGGCCAGACCGGAGGCGAGGGGGTGTAGTGGTACTGATCCGTAAAGGCTTGGCTTTGCAGCCAAGTACAGTCTATGTGGACCTTGAAGGTGGGCTGGTCGTCCTTGATGTGACATACAGCAGTAAGGCCTTCAGGCTGATCGGACTCTATGCACCAGGTGCTAGAGGTTTCCAAACTGATTTTATCGGCACCTAGAGGGCTTTCTCGTGACGAAGAAGACATTAGTGGTATTAGGGGACTTTAATGCTATCGTTGACGCACGCAGCGATAGCGTTGGCTCGACCGATAGAAAAGTGAACTCACGTCTCGTGGATCTGCTTAAGCGTTTTCAGCTGGCAGATCGTTACAGACTTGACCATCCGAACGCCCCAGAGTGGACCTGGATGAGTGGCGACGGTAGGTTCAAGTCTTATTTAGATAAGATAGTGATAAGAACTAGAGATAAGTCTAGTTTTAGTTGTCCACAGCTTGTCCAGGTGTCCTACACTGACCATAGAATGGTTAAGTGTAGACTGGACATAGATAGGACCCGGCTACTGGAAGCTGAACAAGTCTATCTTGACTTGTGAGGCATACCGTAGCCGGATTAAGGAGTTAGTGCAGAGGGCGTTAACCGGAGCCGTGGTTAATAACCGGTGGTGGTTCTCCCTCAAAAGAGCCATTCGATTCGAGAACTACGTTAAGGGTACACGTGCCTATGGAGTACTCGGTCACTTACTCGTTAATTTCACGAGCTGGCTGTTCCGTTGATCGGATCAACTGGAATCCTTGTCATCGCAACCGACGGAATGCCAGTACATACATACATACATACATACATACATACATACATACATACATACATACATATATTTGTACGTGTGTGTGTATTTATGTCTACCTGTATGTATGTATATGAGTGGTGTAACATAGGGATTCATAGAATTTTGCGGCTATCACAGAAAGCTGCTCTAAAGAACTCGGCTATCAGTCCACACACACTCGATCGCGCGCGCACACACATACACGGGGAGGAAGAGAGGGAGATAGAGAGAGTAATCAATGACAAAGAAGTTTAATGTAGAGTGTCCATGTAACTGAAAATTCAGACAATCCGAGCGTTGAAATTATTTCACGACTAATATATAAATACCTAAAGTTAGATAATATAAGAAGAGAAGTTAATATATATTTAATCAACGTCGTGACTTTCATAGGGTTACGGTCATTTCGCAACCTTCTTCGTGTAGTATTAATTTCAGTATAGAAGAATTATACGTACGTTTGCATAATTATGCATGCACAGCATTTAACGATACATTTATATAATCACAAATAAATACAAATAAAGGAAGCTAGCTCACTGCTTTGGAAAGATTGAATTTGTTACTAAATACTGTTGCAGATAACTTGCATCTCAATGCATTGTTTATGTCTGTGCTAAACAACAATCTACAAAGTTTCAAACGTACTTAATATATTACATGCATATATATATATATATATATATATATATATGGAAATGTGCTGTGAGTGAGAAGACCCGGCAAGCCAAGTAAGATCGTTGCCAGTGCCCCTGGACTGGCTTGTGCGGGTGGCACATAAAAGACACCATTTCGAGCGTGGCCGTTTTCGTGCGGGTGGCACGTAAAAGCACCCACTACACTCTCTGAGTGGTTGGCGTTAGGAAGGGCATCCAGCTGTAGAAACTCTGCCAAATTAGATTGGAGCCTGGTGTTGCCATCCGGTTTCACCAGTCCTCAGTCAAATCGTCCAACCCATGCTAGCATGGAAAGCGGACGTTAAACGATGATGATGATGATGATGATGATGATACCAGCTAGTAAATAGTGAACAAAGAAACAAAGGGTTCAACAGGGCGTCAATGAAAATGAAATCTCTCCCTTGTGGCAATTGACCAAAGTACACGCAAACCTGTCAGTTAAGGTAACCCACAAATGGGTCAAACCATGATTAAATAAAAGGTGCGGGCAGCAGTCAACGATTTAGCATCATCATCATCATCATCGTCAGCAGCAGCAGCATCATCCATTATTATTACTAGTGTTGTTGTTAAATTCAGTTGTTTCTCCGCCTTACATTCATTCATTTATTCATTCATTCATTCGCCCAATTTTACTCAAGGTTTCTTACTTTAATTCATTTCATTTTATATTTATTTTTATTTTATTTTATTCTCATATTATTCATCTGAATAAGGAAAAGGACGTTATAACAAAAATTGACAGAGGGTTTTTATTCTAGTTCTTTTCATTTTCATTATTTTACACGTCTTATACACATTGTCTGAGCCCCACACCGTTTAACTGAGAAGTTATTTTCATAAATACAAATGATACATTTCATTAAAAGAATTTTTTTTTTATTCAGAGATAAATGAAAAGGCCTTCCAATGGATCGTTGTGAACTGAGGATAGGGGTTCTTTTGATAGTTAATGAAGCTCTTTAACTATTTTCCTCTCCAAAGTATTGTCATATGTTTGTCCTAGACGTCCATACGTTTTCAATTTTTTTGTTAGCTTTTATTTCATACGTGTGTGTGTGCGTGTGTGAGAGAGAATGTGTATGTGAGTGCATGTGTATAGGTGTGTCTTTGCATCTGTTTGGGTGCATATACCTGAGTGCTACTCCACGGCGAGTGTTTTTGTATCTTACTGACGACGTTTGCAGAGCTATGATCAAAGATGTTCCAACAGTGACCATTCCATCATTTTTGTGGACATAATGCATCCAAAACCACATTATTCGATATACCACACACCTTTTTAAGCTGAAACAAGGAAGATTTGGTAGTTATTTTTAACAGGTTGGGTGGCCAAATATGGAACCCTTCAGCATCTCATCTTAGCTACTGTAGTTGTTGTTAGTGTCGTTGTTACTGTCGAAAAACGTATTAACGTATTAATGAGGGTGGGGTACCCTGACAAGGAGACATGGTGACGGGAAGCTTTCGGCCTGAAGGATTCACGTAGACCTGTGATTAGGGTGAGGAAATCAGCTGAGCAGAAACGAGGACTAAGGGTCAGTGTTCTACGACATAATCGCCCCCTAAATACCAAAAAATGCTGCATCTGTCAATGTGGCTTAAGCAGCATAATTTGTCGTTTGACATGACCTCGCTTCCACCACTACACGTACACATACTCACACACACACACACACACATAAACTTGAACCTATCAACCTGTTTGGAGGAAAATAATTTTGTTAGGATCTATCAAAGAAAGTTCCCATTCTCTTTTTCTTTCTCTCTCCCTCTTTCTCTTTCCTTCTATCCCCCCTCTCTCTCTCTATCTCTCTCTCTCTCTCTCTCTCTCTCTCTCGCTCTCTCTCGTGTATATAATATTCTGTTTTACGGACATTGTCGGGAATATATATATATATATATATATATAAATATATATATATACATACATATACAGGCGCAGGAGTGGCTGTGTGGTAATTAGCTTGCTTACCAACCACACGGTTCCGGGCTCAGTCCCAATGCGTGGCACCTTGGGCAGGTGTCTTCTACTATAGCCTCGGGCCGACCAAAGCCTTGTGAGTGGATTTGGTAGACGGAAACTGAAAGAAGCCCGTCGTATATATATATATATATGTGTGTGTGTGTGTGTGTGTGTGTGTGTGTATGTGTGTGTGTGTGTGTGTGAGCGCGCGCGTCTGTGTTTGTACCTCCACCATCACTTGACAACCGATGCTGGTGTGTTTACGTCCTCCGTAACTTATCGGTTCCGCAAAAGACACCGATAGAATAAGTACTAGGCTTACAAAGAATAAGTCTTGGGGTCGATTTGTTCGACTAAAGGCGGTGCTCCAGCATGGCCGCAGTCAAATGACTGAAACAAGTAAAAGAATAAAAGAATATATATATGTATGTATGTATGTATGTATATATGTATTTATCTGTGTATGTAGGTATGTCGAGGTTTCAAGTCCTAATATATTCACCCAGCTAGGGCGGCGAGCAGAATCTTTAGCACGCCGGGCGAAATGCTTAGCGGTATTTCGTCTGCTGCTAAGTTCTGAGTTTGAATTCCGCTGAGGTCGACTTTGGCTTTCATCCCTTTGGGGTCGATAAAATAAGTACCAGTTATGCACTGGGATCGATGTAATCGACTTAATCCCTTTGTCTGCCCTTGTTTGCCCCCTCTATGTTTAGCCCCCTGTGAGCAATAAAGAAATAGATATATATACTCGACTAGTCGCATCCGGGATCCAGTTTTGGTGCTAGTTTAAACCAATTCCCTGTAAAGAGATATTTAATAAAAAAAGATTTTCGAAAAGACAAGAAAGTTACGGTTTCCCATTTTCCTCTCCTTCAAAATATAAGCCTTTATACAGTCTTTATACATTCTTTATACATTCTTTGGTTCTAAAAATATTTACCTCTGACTATTAATAATGATTTAAGGCGGCGAACTGGCAGAATCTTTAGAACGCCGGGCAAAATGCTTGGCGGCATTTCGTACGTCTTTACGTTCTGAGTTCAAATTCCGCCGAGATCGACTTTGCCTTTCATCCTTTTGGAGCCGGTAAAATAAGTACCATTTGAGGACTGGAGTCGATCTAATCGACCTTTCATTCACCTGAAATGGCTGGCCTTGTTCCAAAACTTGATAGTAATGATAACAAGACCACTCAGAGAGTGCAAACCTCCGCCAAAGCAACACCAAAGTCCTCTCAACGATTAGCCGGAGATGATTTTTAAAATGAGAATATCTGAAATAAAATCGACTGCTCTCACAAACGGGAATACTAAAACTGAACCCCGACCGCTCTCAAAATTTAGTTTAAAAACGGAAAAATAGCCCACAATCCTTGTCCGGTGTCAGATTGATCCCAAAATCTAATCAGTTCGTGCCAGTCACGAGGCCAAACACCCCTGAAAGTTTCATCCGAATCCACCCAGCGTTCTTGAGATATCCTACCCACAAACAAACAAACACGACTGAAAACAATACCTCCGCCTTCGCTTAGGCGGAGGTAATAATGATTTCTTACATAGAGACAAGGCCAGAACTTTAAAGAAGAGGGGTTACTCGATGAAATCGTCCCCCATCTCATCCTTATAGGTCCATTGGTGTCCCTGAAAGGCAAAATTGATTTCAAATGGGATTAAGATAACCGGCCGAAACAAATGCTTCAAAATATGTTGACCAATATTAACGATTCTGCCAATCCATCTCCTTCGAAAACTCATTAGAATGAACCATTGATCAGAGATCTGTTTGTAGTGACAACATATCAACAAATCCCTTCTCTCCACCAAAAAAAAGCAACTGAATGTATGGTAAAAATTTAAAAGAGTATTACTACCTTTTATCCTATACAAGAGACATCTGACAAACCATCGATGAAACCTGTTCGTAGTCATCGATGAAAGAACCAACGTGAGCGATATTTGTCCGCTAAAAAAGTTTTTATACATTTTCAGGAAAAACAAACACGGTGTAATTTAATCATCTTTTTATTACGGCAACATTTTAAATTGATTAAATAAATGTTTTGGTTCCTTGTAGCAAATATATCATCCACTTCACTTAACCACATATTTTTCAGACAGAAGGTTTCCTTGAGAAATATTTCCTATCTACTCCATTAATGCAATTTGCCTAATCAGGGAATGGTTTTAACCCAAAATTGATTAATTTTACCATTCATTCTATGGTTTGGTAAGTCCAAAGAGAGTTATGCTACGTTGAAAAGATCTAATACGATCGAAACCTGTCCAGAGTTGTCATATTTATCAAAACCACATGGCTGCAAAGCGAGCTTCTCAACCACATAGTCATGCCAGCGCCTATATAAAGTCTGTGGTAGATTTGCGCTGGACCACAGAGTTTTAGGTGAGGTGACCCTCCTATTTGACTACCATACAAGATTTGAACTATGCAGTATTTGAACCATGCAAGATTTGAACCATGCAACATTTGAATCACGCAGTATTTGAACCATGCAGGATATGAACCATTCAAGATTAGAGCTCCGATCTTCAAACCTTACAAAATACCGACGTGGCAGTTTCCCCGTCTACTGCTTTTGTTCTTCGTCGCCTTATCGCTTTTTTAAAGTTAGAAATTATATCCTGATATTATATGTCAGGTATCGTAATCAATTAACATCATGGGCAGATTTTCTTGAAATCAAACATCATAGTGAGGTTTTAAATTGAATCATCAGAGATAACCACACGATCTGATAAACATTACAACCAAACCCCCTCAAATTACATTATACCGCCTGAACAGGATACATTGGGTAACGTAAACCTAGATTACGTTATATATGAAAAGAGAAAAGGAATAGTCGTTGTTGTAACGTCTTTGGTTACAAGTCTGCTTGAAAAGAGCTGGCAACAACGACAAGAGCAACAATAAGGAGCGGTAGTTTTTATGTCACACCGTCCTCGAGGTAGTAAACATACACTGTTTCTAACAAATTAATTGACTGACGGTGACGACGACGACAATGATGATGATGATGATGATGATGATGATGATGATGATGATGCTGCTGCTGCTGCTGATGATGATGATGATGACGACGACGACGACGACGACGACGACGACGTCGACGATGATGGTGATGATGATAATGATGATGAACAAGAGGAGGAAGATATTAACTATATATATTGGCAAGTCCAAAGAGGACTTTGTTATGTTGAAAATATCTGTTGAAACCTGTCCATAGTTGTCGTTCTTAACAAAAATCAAGGCTCGCTCCCTACTCGGCAGAATCGTAAGTGCAGGACAACGTGCTTTGAGGCATTTGTTTTGACTGGCTCTTTATATTCCAAGTTCAAATCCCCTGAAGTCAATATTGCTCTTTGAGTGTCAATTATTTTAAATTAAATGTCTCCTTAGTAAGACATTTCTAGTTATCACTGAAGCTTACAAAATTCAAGTGATTTTTGGTGCTGTTGCTGCTCACCAAGAAGACTACTCACTACAGATTTACAACTCGGTTGAACAGAGGTTCTCAGAATTAGTTTCGCCCAATGTAGCCATAGTGACAAAGCGGATGCACTGGATGAGTTAGAACGTTGAATATAGTGACCCTTTACAACCTGGGTTTTCCATCCTCTCGAGATCAATAAAAAGATGTACCAATCCAGAGCGAATGGTTAGCGGATCTGTAAGAGCATCGGATTAGATATCTTGTGGCAGCTGTTACTGCTCGTTGTGTTCTGATAGCAACGGCTGCGATGATATTGGTAGTAAACCGTCTGGGTTCCGAAGCGACACCCTTTCCTTTGTACAACAACGATGGTGAGAAGAGAGGAGACTTGAATGTATGGCAACCGCCAACCTTCCAAAAGAGAAAAATAAAGGTAAATCTTATTTTGGCAGAAATTGAACCCAGAGCCAAAAAGCTGGAATAAATACAGTATATTGTCCAACCGTGTAACACTTTTGCCATTTTTCCGCCTGTTATAGCCAAAAATAGCAGAAGGAAATCCTGCTACTGTTTACTTACGTGCATGAATGTATATATATCTGCAGCTGATTTCCTTTTCCATATTAGTCGTAACAATCCCATCGTATGACATGTTGAATAGAACTGAGCTTTGCAAAAAAACCTGCTGGGGAGCGGAGAGGCGAAATTTCAATAGAAAACAAAAATAACTCTTCGTTAAGCTTAGTAAACATTCAAAAGAAAATATTTCAACTTCTTGACTATTAATTTCTGAGGTATCAGAGTAGACATTCAAGCAGTAATTCAAACAATTCCCAACAAAAAGAGGTTTGTCAGTGCTGCAAGTTACACAAGAAATTTTTATGAACACCGACAGCGAAGACAATACATCAGACGGAGAAGTTTTATAATGGACACTGATAGCGAAGAAGATATATCAGATGGAGAAATATTTTTATGGTAGCGATAACGAAGCTGAGATATCAGAGGGGGAAAAATTTGTAATGGACACTGATAGTATTGCATGATAGCGATGACAGCGATGACACTGATAGTATTGCAGATGGAGAAATTTTTTTTGTGAACACTGAAACGAAGCTAATACATCAGACGGGAAAATTTTGTATGGACACGGATAAGAAGGCTGATGCATCAGACAGAAATTTCTTTTATAAAGAACGCTGATAGCGAAGGTCAGCCGGAGAAATTTTGAATGGACACAGATAGCTATGATGATCCAACACTCATGGATTTGATCCCGCTTACGAGAAAATGAACCTTGTAGCATTTGGTAGTGAAAGGAGCGAGTGTAATTCTTGGTTTCAAGTTTGGCATTGCAATGATTGGCAAGGAACATTATCCTGCTGGGATAATTTGACACCGTCTTAGATTAGACTTTGCTGTAGATGATTCGGTGAGAGAGATTTGTAGAATTAATTATTTATAGACTAATTGCTCCCCGTTTACATTGGATCATCTGTAAATGTCTAAATGTTTCCCTCTAAAAGAGACTGTGTAAATGTGTCCTTCATCTTGAACAACAAATTTGCATTACAGGCCATATTATGGCCACTAGGTGAGTAGCAAACTCGTTTGAATAGGTTTTAGACGTGCGACAAAATTATGAAAAACTATATCTTCATTTTGAAAAGAGAAATGAAGAGAAAAATAAGATCTGCGAGGCACAGGAACATATGTGAAAATATTATCTTCAGAACCGTTTCCTCAAAGTTTTATGTCCATTACTGGGCTTTCCCCCAACTAATATTAAATAAAAAGCCAGAGACAACCCAAATCTATGAAAAGTCTCCTAACACAAGCCCGAATACGCTCAACAACAACACTGAAGCCGTGAGTAAAAGAATGCGGAAGACCCAACTGTGGGATATGCGTCAATTTAATTGAGGGATCAGAGTTCTCCTTCAAACAGGGACAACGTTTCACAGTGAAAAGCAACTTCACATGTGCTTCGGAGAACCTGATATACGCACTAACCTGCTCTGGGTGTCAAGAGCAATACATAGGTCAAATAAAAAAAAAAAGGAAAAGAATGGCTCTGCACAGATCCCAGATCAAAATTCCCCAAAACAGAAAAAATAGCATTCAGCCAACACATCGACATTTGCACTAATAACAAAAATCAAGCTTCAGAATTTTTCCCCTCTACCAATTCGGGACGATCCAACCTGTAGCCAACGAATTAATGAGACTCTTTTTATTACAAATAATGTTAATGTGTGAAAGACAAAACAAATTTGGAAAGAAGTATCTATAAGACTAGTTTTTAAAGATCGAATGGCTATGGGTGTCCACCAGAATAAAATAGTAATCATAGAGATATATAGATTTAAAAAATGGATGAGAACCCCTAGTCTACATAGAAGACAATGTGTATATATTCTGGTTGGGGTAATAAGTTGAACAGTCTGGATTCAGTTTGCCGGCTAAAATTTGCATCTAATTTGCTCCAATGCATACTTTACTGGACAGAACGTTGTTAAAAATAGTGCTGCTTACCTTAATGACGTTCAACCACACGTAAAGTATGAATGGATGTACGTATGAATGAATGTACGTACGTACGTATGTATGTATACATGCAAGCATGCATGTATATATGTTTGTATGTATGTATGTTTGTATGTCATTATTCAGTTTAATTTCAAGATTTCTTGCCAAGAGAGAAAGAGCCGGTTTCTAACTTAGATCTAAGGCTCCTTCATTGGAACTTCAACACATCGACAAGATATTTTTGTATGTATGTATGTATGTATGTATGTATGTATGTGTGTATGTATGTATACAGATTTGTGTGTTTTGTTTTATGCATGTCTTCTCATGCATATACTTCCATATCTAGACCTGCTCATATATATACTTAAATGATAAACTTCTGGAAAGTACGTACGTACGTATGTATGTATATTTGTATGTGTAGCTGTGTGTTTGTATTCATGTATATATTTGGGGGTTTTTATGAGTACAACATGTGTGTATGGATATTGGTTGTATAAGTGCATGTGATTTTGTATGCGTGTGTAGAATTTTGAAGACGTGTATTAGTGGTCCTTGCGTGTACGTGTATGTATCTGCGTATATGCATATATATCATCATATTGCTTGTGTATGTATGTATGTATGTATGTATGTATTATGTGTGTGTGATGCGTATGTATTATGTGTATGTGTGTGTGCGTGTGTATACATTTTCTGCTCATCGTATTTGTTGTGTGTACGTATGGATGGATGGATGGATGTGTGTTTATGCGCATGTATATGTATGTATGCATGTTTGTATGTGTATATGTGCGCATTTATGTATGTATGCATGTATGTATGTATATATGTATTTGTATATATGTATGTACATATGTGCGCATGTGTTTGTGTGTGTGTGTGATGTGTGTGTGTGTGTGTGTGATGTGTGATGTGGGTGTATGTAAATGAGCGTCTGATGGTTTTGATGGTTTTGTGTGAAATGTTTACACAGTGAAATTGTCCTTCGTCGGTCAACAACTGAACTTGGCCTTCCCTCGTCAGACGTGACTCCAGACTCGGTTCTGGCAAACAGCTGCTACCACTGTGTAAGTAACACGGCATGTCTTCACGTATTTAGGCATGGCATTCAGTGCTTCTTTTCGTCGCCCATTCTACTCCCGCACCACCGTCACCACCACCGCCACCACCACCCCAAAACAACCAACACCAACACCAACACCACCAAAACCACTAGCCTTACTACCAACATCAACACTACAACCCACACCACAAGCGATATCACCAACAACACGACCACTACATTTACCACTAACACCACCACCACATTTACCACTAACACCACCACCAATACCACCTCACTCACTACCACCACCAACAGCAACAACACCGGCACCAACACCGTCGCCGCCACCATCACTGCAACATCCAGCTTGACCAATCCTACTTGCATTACCAATCACCACCACCATCAACACCAATACTACCAGTATCACTATCATTAACATCACCACCGCAACCTCTACGACTACCGCCACCACCACTACTACTACTACCACTAGTAGCACGAGTACCGTTAATTCAATATTCGCTGCCACTAATACCATCATTGTCAATAACACCACCGCCAACATTTCCACCATCAACATCACCACTACCAACGTCACCACCACAGCAATACTAGTAAGTTTGTCACTACGACCTGCGCCACCACCTACACCGCCACACCTTCCACAACAAAATCTCCGTCATCTACCGCCCTAACTACCGCCATCACCACCTCCACCACCATTTTTTTTCTTCTTTTTTGGTTGCATTGCAATATCTGCAAAGCCAAGATAACAAAAGTAATTTCGACAATGACAATCAGAAAGACATTTAGAATAAACACTTGTGTGTTAAAAGCGTTGCTGCACTCTGTCTCCGAAGGTGAAGCAGTTCTGTGGCTATTTCGGCCTCTTCCACTGCAAGCCAGAACTACCCAGAGCTACCCACCATTGTAAGCGACAAAACGTCCGTTCCACAGCGCGAGTTTCGTCGAGTCGAATGTTGCGATCCTAAGCCAGCTGTTTCTATCATCCTCGGTGTTCGTTCTTGTTGCACCACTCATCCGCTCCCATGCTCTCTCAGAGGTTTCATACAGTTTTCTGGTAACATTTTTTTCTCTCCATCGCAGCTAGTCCAAGAATCCTGGGCATCGAGTGAACTCTGTTTTCAACAAATCCTTTAATAAAAAGCCAGCAATTTTTTGAGAAGAAGGACAAGTCGATTCACGTAGATTACAGTTCTTGACTGGTATTATTTTATCGACCCCGTAAAGATGAAATGCAAATTTAACCTTGGTGGAATTTGATCTCCGAACATAATGAAGTCGGAAGAAATACCATTAGGCATTTTGTCCAACACTAACGCTTCTACTAGCTCGCTACCTTCAAGACGTAATATAATTCTTTCTATTATAGGCACAAGGCCTGAAACTTTGGAGGAAGGAGCAATCGATTATATAGAACCCGGTGCCCAAGAGGTACTTATTTTGTCGACCTCGAAAGGATGAAAGTTGACCTTTGCGTTCTGAACTCGGAACACAAAGAACCGGAATAAATGCCGCTAAGCATTTTGGCCGACGTGCTAACGTCTCTGCCAGCTCATTGCCTTCAAGATGTAATATTATAGAGGTTTTAAATTTTGGCACAAGGCCAGTTATTTCGAAGGAGTAGATAAATCGATTACATCGACCCCAGTGTTAAAGACGTACTTATTTTATCGACGGCAACGACCCCAGCGGCTTTGGACTCAGAACGTAAAGTTGGAAGAAATGCCGCTAAGCATTTTCCCGGCGCAGTAACGATTCTTGCCTTAAGATGTAATATAATGAGAACGATGAAATGAGCTTCAGTAATTGACATCACAACACAGCCTTTATGATAATTATCAATCCAGGCATCTCTAACCAGCAGAAACACATACAATAAAATGAAACAGTTTGTAAAATTGATTTTCTCAAAGTGCGTTGATTGTCTCAGGGGAAGTTGTGCATTCATCCACTGACCAGTTGTTGTTTCATCGTCTTCCTAGTTCTAGTTGTTGTAATCCAATCGCACCTCATGATCGATCTTAAGTTTTTAAACACGATCCCTCATTTGATCTCGATTGCATTTCCACAGTCTGCTGTTCGTTCCGACTGTGGACAGTACAGTGCTCAGGATCGTGACCATAGGTCCTGAGGCGTGCTAACGATTCTGCCAGCTCGCCACCTTACAATTCTTCTTATATTGACAAACGCTGAACAGAATGTTGTCATCGTTCAACTCTTTGACCATGAATTCAGCTTCCAAAGAAAATCGAACCAGTATTTATTCTTTTATCCTTTTTTTATTCTTTTACTTGTTTCAGTCATTTGACTGCGGCCATGCTGGAGCACTACCTTTAGTAGAGCAAATCAACGCCAGGACTTATTCTTTGTAAGCCTAGTACTTATTCTATCGGGCTCTTTTGCCGAATCGCTAAGTTACGGGGACGTAAACGCACTTCTTTTAAAAAACACTCATTTCTTGATCAAGATTTTTGTCTCAGTTCGTGGAAAATCAGTATAAAAAATTCACATTTGATATAAATGTTTGAAAAATGAATATTTGAGCAATGCAGGTGAAAAGTAGGCCAAAATATGTCAGGTGATATCAATAAATGAAAGCAAAGAAAAAAGATATTGTATTACTTTACATTGATTGCTTATCTACACTTGAATCTCCTGATTTATATTTCATTTGAGAACTGTAACCAATCAGGCACTAAAAAGCTAAGAGTTGAAATACGTCGTTAAACGTTGTTTGCTTTGAAGACTATCTTGTTCATCCATAAGCATAACACTAACACGTGACCCTTGGTAGGCTTTAGCGAAGTCTACTCCGTTGCAAGCATTCGGACTAGGACTCCGTCTGAGAATAACTTACTCTCTTCTTCTCATAACATTCCTGGAGACTCGACCGAATGATCTTGCGTGCAAGCCTTCTTATTCTGTAGAAGCTAGAAGAAAAGAAGGTAAAAATGAAAGGTAACTCGTAGTTTCTACTTTTAAAATATAATAAAACGTAAGGCGGCGAGCAGATAGAATTGTTATCGCGCCGGGCAAAATGCTTAATGGCATTTCATCCGTCATTATGTTCTGACTTTAAATTCCGCCGAGATCGACTTTGCCTGTCATCCTTTTCGGAGTTGATAAAATAAGAACCAATTGAGTACTAGAGTTGATGTAATCGACTTACTCCCCACCTCTACAATTGTTGCCTTATAAGAAATCCTAATGTGATTGAACTGAAATGGAAAGCAGGTTACAGTTAGTATTTCTCAAAACACTTTCTTTTTTCTTTTTTGCCCTGTCTATTAATATTGGTCTCAAATTGTGGCACAAGGCCAGAAAATTCGTGGGGAAGGAGCAGATCGATTACATTGACCCCAAGTGTTCAACTGGTACTTATTTTATCCGAAAGGATGAAAAGCAAAGTCGACCTCGGCGGAATTTAAACTCAGAACGTACAGATAGACAAAATACTGTAAGCATTTTGCCTGGCGAGCTAACGATTCTGCCAGCTCCCCACCCTGTCTTGTTTATTAATATAATTAGCAATGTGTCACCATCTCTCTGGTTGTCCGTCTCTATGATAGGATACTTTGATCATGTCTGAATTTCGTGGAAATACTGACAGATCAATTAGTTAGCTGAGCTGAGATACTTTTTCCTACATGTATATTTTGTGAAAATAACACGATGTTTAACAAACAGCAATGTATGTGTGTTTAATTATCTATACAGAAATCGTAGATATTGTTGTGGGTTTTGTTACCGCCATTGTCATTGTTGCTATTGTTGCTGCTGCCGCCGCCTTTGCTGGTGGTGTCATTGTTGATATTTTGTTGGGTGGTACTCAAATGATATAGAAAAACCTGTACCTTATTTCCTTTCGATTAATACTTTTCACTAGCATACACTGCAAGTATTCATAATATAACAATATTTACCTAAAGTGGATTTTCCACACTATGCCATTTTAACAAGTTTTAGAAAATTTTCACTTGCAAAAGGTCCTATACATTCGTGTGTGTGTGTGTATATATATATATATATATATATATATATATATATATATATATATATATATATATATATATATATATATATATATATATAATACAAAGAATATATATATATATATATATATATATATATATATATATATATATATATATATATATATATATATATATATATATATATATATATATATATATATATATATATATATATATATATATATATATATATATATATATATATATATATATATATATATATATATACATACACACACGTATGTATGTAGGTGTGGAGGCGCGTGGCCAAGTGGTTAGGGTGTAAGCACCATGATCGTAAGATTGTGGTTTCGATTCCTGGACCGGGCGACGCGTTGTGTTCGTGAGCAAAACACTTCATTTCACGTTGCTCCAGTCCACTCAGCTGGCAAAAATGAGTAACGTTGCGATGGACTGGCGTCCCGTCCAGCTGAGGAACACATACGCCATTGAAACCGGGAAACCGGGCCCATGAGCCTGGCTAGGCTTTAAAAGGGCGTAAAACAAAATGTATGTAGGTACATATATGTATGTATATAGGAGCAGACGTGGCTGTGTGGCATATTGACGCAGATATGACTGTAGTAAGAAGATTGCTACCGGTATAGTGTATAGTGCTTTTTGGCTGCCTTGGCGATCCCATGTTTTCCCTCTTGTTTAACGGAGGGGCGTCGTGTGATGAGTTGTGAGGATTTAAATTACTCTTCTTCAGAATTTGTGTCGTCTGAGGAAGAAATGGAGAAATGTTTGACCACGATTGACGCAGTAATAGAAACAAGGAATTACGCTGTGGCGGCAAAGGGAAAAATTGAAGACATAAGCCTGGAAGAGCTGAGCAAGTTCAAAGAAATACTTAAAAGGGAGGGGAATGACATGAAAGTGTTCCCCACCAAAGAAGTGTTAAAGGATAAGGAAGAGAGAAATATGACGAAAAATTAGCAAGCCATCTTGATACGGCTTCTATCTTCTCCGGTCTCTCACTCGAGCAGACTTTGCTGATATTTACTGAACTCGGTATATTTATTACACCACGCAGTGTTCTTTCACTAAGATCGTATAAGTGTGCGTAGCGGTACCCCAGCATGGCCTCAGCCTCAGGCTGGGACCAGTAAGAAGATAGATAGATAGATAGATAGATAGATAGATAGATATGTTTCTTTATTAGCCACACAGGGCTCAACACAGAGGGGACAAAATACAAATGTAGAGTTTTTCTTTTCGAGGGGGGCGAAAAACATAGCAGAAAAGAAAGAAAAAGATAAAAAGTGGGGACAACGATGAAAAAAAAAAAAAAAACATCGCAAAACGTTTGGGGTATTTACAAAAAAAAAACGAAATAATACAGAAAATTCCCATTAAATGGGGAGGTTATCCGTGGAAAGAAAAACCTACGAAAAGACCACGGTAACCTCGGTCCTTAGTGTCACAGTTTGTTAAATAAAATTCCTTTTATTTATGCAAGAAACGTAAGTAACTCTCTGTTTACAAAATTTTAAAACGTTTTATAGAATCATGGTCAAGGTGGCTTCGTCATTTATACGTGCCATTCTTGCTACATGTATCCATCTTTTTTCGAAACATTTGCTAGACAACACTTGCCTCTCTACTCTCACCTTCCTTTTCAAGTGATACTTGAAAAAGTTGATGAGAGATTGACCAGAGAGGAAAGTATTTGTCTCTAATCCTTTCAGATGCGTCCACCAGATGCATTCTTTCGCCATAGCCACAAGTACGATAAATACAGCTCTTCCTTCCCGTTTAAAGGAAGGAGGCGTGACGATATTGGCGATAGACTCGGTTGATAAACCGACTCGTCCCACACGTGACAGCAGTCGTTCGACATAAGCCCACAGCTCCGAAATGGTTGGACACTGCACGAGTACGTGCAGAACGGTTTCATCGCTCTGACCGCATCTCGGGCAGGTCGGCCCCGCATTTTGCGAGCCGTGTCTATAGAGCTTATCCCGAACGGGTAGCGCCTCTCGGTAACACTGCCAGGCCAGGGATCTCTGGAAGTTGTCCATAGGTCCCGGCCCGAAAGTCGTCCTGAACAGGCGGGTCAGGTATTCCTCGTCGACGCCCAGGTTCGCCCCGAGATCGTCGTCGTACCTGCCCTCCACTAATCCCCTATAGAATGACTTCGTTGTGATGCAGCCGCTCAAGGTCGACCCAGAACGGCAAAGTTGTTGCAGAGCAACGCGACACTCACGGTGCCATTCGCCATTCCTCGGCCTCTTTTTGCTCCACGACTGCAGCTCGGTCATGGAGACGAGCTGCGGGAAAGCGCGTCGCACAAACGGCGACCACACCTGCTCACCGTCGTCTACGTAGAGCCGGAGATGTCGCAGTCTCAGCGCATGTCTGCGCATCATCAACCACGGCATGCCCAGCCCTCCTTTCAGCGGGTGTTGGCAACAAACGGATCGCCTCACCATCGGAACGCTTCTTTCCACAAAAAGCGGAAGAGGATGCGCTCCATTTCGGTGATGGCGCGATCGGGACAAGGCACGACGGTCAGGCGGTATTCGATGACGGACGCGATGTACGCGTTCGCCACCTCCGCCCAACCTTTTAGGGACAGCTTCCTCTCGGACCATTGCTGGCAGAGAGTGGCCACCCTACTCGTTATCTCGCCCCAGTTCTTCTCCGTTTGCAGGTCCGGACCGAACCAGACTCCGAGCAACTTGACCGGACCGTCCGTCAAGCGTCCCACTACTGAGGCGCTGCCGGACGGTATGGGCTTGCTTCTCCAGGTGCCGAGCAGCAAACCCACCGACTTATCCCGGTTGATTTTCGCTCCCGTCACCGCTTCGTAGTCTTTCAGCGTCTCGACGACAAGCTCGATGTGCTCGTGGCTAGACGCTATGACGGTGACGTCGTCCGCGTATGCCGACACGCTCGTCTCGCACCCCAGTTCTCGCGGGATGCCCCTCAGCGTCGCCAGCTTCCGCAGTAGTGGGTCGAGAGTCAATACGTACAGGAGCGGCGACAGGGGGCATCCTTGACGAACCGAACGTGCAATGTCGAAGGGTCCCGATAGACGTCCATTGACGCGAACAACCGAACGGATGCCTGTGTACAAGGCAGCCATCCAGCCGCGGAAAACGGGACCGAAGCCGGCCGCTTCGAGGACGGCCTCCAAGTATCGATGGTCTACCCTATCGAAAGCTTTGGATTGATCCAAATTGATCAGGGCTCCACCCATGCCAGGTTCCTTAAATACCCTCTCTATGATGTAGCGCATCAGATGGAGGTTGTCATGGATGCTCCGGCCCGGCACGGCGCACGTCTGCTCCGTGCCGATCAGTTTCACGATGACAAGCGCCAACCGCTTGGCTAACACCTTGGCCAAAATTTTCAAGTCTGCATTGAGCAGAGTGATGGTCCTAAAGTTATCTATGGCGTCCCCCTTGTTTGGATCTTTCTTCAGCAGCGTTACCGCTCCTCGGCTCACAAAACCGGGAATGCTCCCGTTCTGCTGCCAGTTGCAGTACACCGCCGCCAAGACGTCTCCAAACAAGTCTGGCATACAGTTGTAAAGCTCGTAGGGCAGACCATCCAAACCCGGAGATTTGTCCGTCGAGCAACCCGCCATCGCGTCCATCACCTCCTCCGCCGTGATGACCCCTTCGCAGCACTCCGCCTCTCTTGCCGAGAGTCGTGGCAAGCTGTGCAGGTAGGCACTAAAGTCCACCCTGCCTTCTCGCTCGCCACTCCTCCCGAACAGTCGGGCAAAATGCCGCTGAAACACCTCGCACATCTTGCTCGACTCGAGCAATTCGCGCCCCTGTTCGTCTACCAGAGACCGGATGGAAGCGTCTGAGCAGGTCTCTGAGGCCTTTGCATCCCCTTCTAGTTTTGTCACTCCCCACGTAGTCTAGATGCGTGTCCAAGGTAGCATTCCAATCCCCCACTAAAAGTAAGGGACGAGACGTTCCCAGGAATACTTCTAGACGTCGAAAGAAGTCCGACCGACCTGTTAAAGGAGGCACATAAACTGCCAGTAACCGAAAAGCGCCTCCATCGCTGCCGTCCACATCTAGGACAACCAGTCTACCCTCCGGGTCCGTAAATATCGTCTTTACTTGGTGATCCAGACTCTTGCGAAAAAGAACCGCCGTGCCACTACCGCCCATCCTCGGCAGACAGGGAGAAAAATAAATGTTAAACTGTCCGCCAAACATGGACTTTAGGGCCCGCGGTTCATGGAGTCTGGTCTCACTAATGGCTATGATTTCCAAATTGTGTGACTTTATGTCATTTAAGAGGTACCCTTGTTTCCAAGGGGACCCCAAGCCACGCACATTCACACAACCAATCTTCACCATGATTCTATTTATACGTGTGCTTTAAAGCACAAAACAAAAGAACAGTGAGTTACTTACCGTTCGAAAGTTTTGTTTCCTCCTTGGATTTTTCACCAAGGAGGCTATTGTACAATTTCTTGCACAAATATTTCTGGAATCCCCCTACCGAGTTGGGGTAGAGGGATTTTATTTTGTTGTGTAATGCTGGTGTTACATGATAAATTTTAATGTGTTTTGGCGGTGTTGTGCGTGGGTGGTTGTTTGTTTTGATGTCGTTATTTGTGATGTTTGTTTTAGAGTTGATGTAATTCATCAACTCTGTGTTTGTAGTGTCTATTGCTGTTAGCATTGTTTTTGGTGTGTTATCATTGGTGTTTATCGTGTAGGAGTTGGGAGTGTTTTCGGGAGATGTGAATCTCCCTGCTTTGTTGTTGTTCGTTTTTCTTTTTTTGCTCCTCTTCCTCCTTCCTTTTTGGGCTATTTTCCATTCCTCAGTACTTGACTCGTCTTCAGATGAAAACTCTGAGGAATCGGAAGGAGGTAGGGGCATGTTGTATGCTTCTGTGTTTGCTTGTGTAAGTGGTTGTATTGTTGTTTTTGTTGTTGTTGGTTGTTGAATTTTTGGTTGTGGTGTAAGTGATGTGGGGGAAGGGGTATCAGTTTTTGTATTGTCTTTTCTTTTTTCGTCTTCTTTGTTTGTTAATTTTGTAGTTTTTGTTGTATTTTCTTTCGTTGATGTTGTTGATGTTGCTTTTATTGTTTTTTGTGTGGATGGCGGTGTGGGCAGCAAAGCTTTTTTTTGTGTGTTTAGTTAGTTCTTGTTGTTGTGTTTTTCGGGCAGTCGGACACTCCTTTTTGAGGTGTGCCTCGCTGTCGCATAAGTAACAGCGAGGCCGCCTGCCCTCTACTACTATATGCAACTTTTGGTTTGTTGCCAAACGGATGTATGGTGGGATTTTTTTGATTTCTTGTTCGTTTGTGTGGAACAAGATTTGTATGCTTTTCCCGGTTCAATTGCTCTCTCCAACGTTTATTTTCAGTATGTTAATGTTGTCCATATCAACACATATGGCCGATATCAACCATAGTGTGTCGATTGTTGGAGGTGCGTGCTTCATTGTTACCTTTGTTACCTTTTGGCCAAGGTAACTGGGTAACATTGTTATTTCAGGTGTGTGAAGAGTTAGTGTTGAATACGTCTTCGCCAACTCTTCATTTCGAAAAATCACCTGAACTTGTGCAAATCTATAATAAGTGATATAGGATTTTTTGTCCCAAATAGATCTCAAGCATCTTTCGATCTTGTCTATACTGGCCTGTTCCGGCCTTCTACTTTTTGTGTTTATTATTTTATAAATTATTGTTTTCCTATTTGTCTCCTCTAATACGTGTTGTGGTATATTCAAATGTACTTCACCGCTTTCTTTGGTAATCAACTTCCTCGTTTCTATAATTTCCTTTGTCGTGTAGGACACAACAGTTTCACTTTGCTTCAAAGCTTCAGCAAAGTTTTTGTTTTTGTTATTGTTGTTATTGTTGTTGCTGGTGCTGGCACTGGTATTGGTGGCAGATGTGGTATTTGTGTCAGTGGTGTTGTGGCTTTTTCCTTCCTCTCTTTCGCTTGCTGCTGGTGAAGAGAGCAAAGGTTGAGTGGAACTGTTGCTGCTGCTGCTGTTGTTGTTGTCGTTGTTGTTGGTGGTGGTGGTAATGATGTCGTCACCAGAATTGGTGCTGACGTCAGATTTTTTGGAGACATTGTCTATGTTCTGTTTTGTAACCTTGGTTACAGTTTTGTTTTTGTTGTTGTTGGTGGTGGTGGTGGCGGTGTTAACACTTGAATTTGTGTGTGTAAATTCTTTTTTCTTTTTCTCCATTCTCTCGTTTAACTGTGAGGAAGGAAAACTAGGAAATTCTTTTTCGAACGAAACAGTGCAAAATTCAGCGTTCGTTTCACGAAAATTTTCATGGCTACAAGACGCCATCGTCTCAAAAAAAAAAAATGGCTAGAAAGCCGAAATTGATTTTTAAAACCTGGAAATGTGCCACACAGGGCAGATTTCCGTCGCAAAAAACTTGCACCAGAGAGTCTACAAGTTGTTATACAACTTTCTATTTAAAATAAACTTTACAAACAAACTTTTTAAAACATGAAAAAGGCAAAACTTACGGAGCCGACACGTCTACCGTCTGTCCATAGAGATAGATAGATAGATAGATAGATAGATATCTTTTACTTGTTTCTGTTGTTGGAGCACGTGCAGGCTGGGCATCGCCTCGAAGGATTTCAGACGAATGAATCGACCTAAAACCTATTTTTCTTAAACTTGATATTTATTCTATCGAATCTTATGCTGTACCGCTAAGTAACGGGGTTGTAAACAAACCAACGCTGGTTATCAAGCGGGGATGCGGCACAAACACAAACACACACACACACACACACACACACACACACACACACACATACACACACATAGACGGGGGAGGGGTGATATCTGTACCCGTATGTGGCTGGTACTAATTTCCAGCTCAATAGACGGGATTAACGTGAAATTAAATGCCTCGCCCAAGGTCACAACGCGGTTTCCGTGCCAAATATTGAACCACGGTATTATGATCATGAACTGACCTCTCTAAACCACAGAGCCACGTGCCTTTACACTAGTCAAGTGTTTACTGAGTTAATACAGTTTCCCTTTTTCATAAACTATGACGGGATTCTTTCAGTTTCCATCTACCAAATTCACTCACAAAGCTTTGGTCGGCTCGGGACTATAGTAGAAGACACTTTCCCAAGGGCCTACGCAGTGGGACTGAACCCGGAACCATGTGGTTCGAAAGCAGGTAGTCATGCTTAGACTATACTTCGTTGATAAAGTCTAATAAAACGTAATCGCTGTGGGTTGTGAAGATACCCTCACACATCATACTCACTCACTCGTAGCATTCCCGGGTGTAAAAGAAATTCTCTCCCTTGTCTTTCTTGGTCAGAATTAGCTGATTTATTATTTTCATCGATGAATGAACCTCGGTCAGAATTTTCGACCATGGTTTATCAGTTGCACAATAGGTTCAATGAGTTCACATACATAACTGTAATTTCTCAAGCAGAAGCAACATAACAATGTAACAAAGTTGGACCTTTGAGTTACATGTACAATATATCCGAAAGGTTTCTATACAGTTTCCGTCTGCTCAAGTTCACTCACATGATACTGGACGACCCAAGGTTACAAAGAATAACTTACCCAAATACCACACAGGAAAATCACAACCGAGACTTCGTGGTTGTGAAACAACCTTCCCAAACTTTCGACCTTTCTGCGCCAACAAAAACCATAGCCGTCATTTGCAAGCGAGTAGTGACCTCGAAATATTTTACTTTTTCTTTTTATTGAGATGCATATGTGGTTGCAAACTGACATAGACAGCCTCTCGGCCCTTTCAATCTTGATTCAGTGGAACATCGCAGATGTGACAACTAGTGAGAGAGAGGACTATACCAGCACTCGAGTGGTACTCATTCTCCACGGAGGAAACTGGAGCAATGTGGAATTAAGTGTCTTGCTCAATAGCACAACAGGCCATCTCTTCCAGGAATTCAGGAATTGAGCCTTCGACTTTATGTTCGTGAGCCCAACTCCTGACCACGAGGTTGTGCGCCTTCACTATTCTCATTACAAAGGGTGAAACTTAGATACTCGAAACGCCATGTACATATATAGGCGCAGGATTGGCTGTGTGGTTTTGAAGCTCATTTTGCAACCACGTAGTTTGGCGTTCAGTTACATTGCGTAGCATCTTCAAGAAATGTCTTCTAGACATCTCCGAGGCGATCAATGTTTTGTGAATGAATTTGGTAGACAGTAACCGCGAAAACCCGTCGTAGATACACACATATATACACATATACACACATATACGAGGGGGTACTGAAAAGTTCCTGGCTTTGGGTAAAAGAAAATATAGGAGGGTCTGAGAGGGGAATATGTTGCATAAAATCGTAATTATTTGACAGTTGACCCTACTAGTGGAAGCGCAATAGCCCAGTGGTTAGAGCAGCGGACTCGCGGGCGGAAGATCGCGGTTTCGATTCCCAGACCGGGCTTTGTGAGTGTTTATTGAGCGAAAACACCTAAGCTCCACGAGACTCCGGCAGGGGATGGTGGCGACCCCTGTTGTACTCTTTCGCCCCAACTTTCTCTCACTCTTTCTTCCTGTTCCTTGAGTAACCTTGCGATGGACTGGCGTCCCGTCCAGCTGGGGGGAATACATACGCCATAGAAACCGGGAAACCGGGCCCATGAACCTAGCTTTTATCTGCAAGCAGGTAGTTTAGTGACAATTGATATGCCACTAAGTGTATTGGGGTAAGTGCTAAGGTAAGACGCCATTATTGAAGGTATTGTATTACATCTAAATTTCTGGTAAACTGGTATCACATTCTGATTTCAATATCCGGTACACTAATTCTCCTAAGGAAAGCATCTATTTCACAATTCGCGTTTCTCTTTTCAGCCCCTAATATATATAAACTCCTTCATCGAAAACAAACCTAATTTAATTTTCTTGTTGATAAGCAACAATATTATTCCTTCTTTACCCGTGTTTTTTAATAGCTTAGTCAAACAAGAAAGAGCTGTTTCCATGACCCGCCCCTCTCTTTTGTAGATCGCCAGAAGTGGAAAGAACTTTAAGTCTTCTCCTATGTTATCCTCAGACCGAAGATTTGATCCAAATGACTGCAACAGAATGGATTCTATCAAAGAAACACAGGAGTCAAGTTGTGATGGTATCAAATTGGTCGACTGATTAAGTTTACCATTTCAGTATAAAAATATAGACACATTAAACTATAACACGTAGCTTCGTCCCATAAATTCGTGTAATAATAAAATTATGTCTCGTCGATCAATCAGGATTTAGTTTCAACTTCAGTAAAACTGTATAAATGAACGAGAGTTTCTTTTGCTTAGGACACGTATGGCAGGGTGGGTGACATATTTGATAGCCTTTGTGTGAGTTTTATAATATTTTGTTCTAATTTAGGTCATCAATTAAAAGCGGAGCGAGCCTGTCGCCCACATATACTTCAGTATGAATCAAGTAATGAGGTTGAGGTAATCGTCTTCTCCCTCCCCTCAAAGCTGCTCGTCCTGTGCCAAAATCTGAAACCCTTTATTGGAAACACTAAGATGGTGCACTGGCAAAATCAATAAAACCTTGAAAAAAAGCGCCTTATGATATTTCTTCCGGATTTTACATGCAGAGTTCAAATGTCGCTGACGTTGACTTTACCAGTGAAGTATTAGGGTCGATTTAATCGACTGCTTTCTGCCCTCAAAGTTATTGGCCATTGCCAGAACTGGAACAAATTATTGCAGTCATTGAACATGGAATGTCAAGATAAGTTGTAAAGGCAATTTGTTGTTTATGGAGAGAACATTTATTTTCTATCTGTCGGGGCTTATTGTCTACAAATAGGTATAATATATTTTCCAGTTCTTTATTTTATCTACCACAAAAGGATGAAATGCAAAGTTGGCATCGAGGAGATTTCTACCATGAATGTAAGGAGCTGAAAGAAATCACATGGCCTTTTTCCCCTACGTTCTAACGATTGCCACCTTAGAGAAATTATATATTTAACATGTTGATTGTCTCAAAACTCTTTCAAAACTATTAAAGCTAGGTACTGATTTAAGTTAGAGGGTTAGGGTAGGCCTGTATTAATGCATTGTTAAATGCAATGTAATTGATATAGAATCCTTGTAGCTCAGAAATTAAAGTTGTGAAAGCATAACAATTTTTTAATACATAAAGTTAATCATGACAGTCATCCATGTTTCGTTATATATTACGGATAACGCTGGTTTTAAATTTTGACACAAAGACAAGTTCGAGAGACGGGGTAAGTCATTGGATTGACTCCAACGCTCAACTAATACTTATTTTATCGACCCTGAAAGAATGAAAGACAAAAATCGACCTCAGCGGAATTGGGACTCAGAATGTGAAGACGGACGAAATTCCCGGCATGCTAACGATTCTGCCATTCGCCGCCTTGTATTACGGATGATGTTAGCCGAAGATACGATACCCATCCACAACGAGATAAGCCGAGGCAGATAAGAATAAAATATCCCTCTATGTTGCGATATATATATTCTAGGTTGCATCACAGGAAAATATATTATAGCTGTTTTGCCAGAGCGATTTTGCAATAAAGGTTTCGAATTTTGGCACAGAACGAACAGTTTTTGAGGGGAGGGGAAAGACGATTACCTCGACCTCATTTTTGATTGATACTTATTTTATCGACCTCGAAAGGACAAACGGTGGAATTTGAACCCAGAACGTAAAGACGGACGAAATGCCGCTAAGCATTTTATCCGGTATGCTAACGGTTCTGCTAACTCACCGCCTTAGTGCCAACAATAAAAAAAGATGTTTTTTTAACCCCCTTGGAAGACGCAGCCCGATGGATCGACCCAAGTGATAGAAGTTGAAAGGATTTGAGGCCGAGCCATCGGCCCGATGAAACAAACGTTTTGAAGTGTAATAGCCAATCAGAGATCGTCTTCCAGTATATATGATATAAAACTATATAATATATATAGTTTTACAGACCAATAAAATAGTTTTAGGCACTTTATCCTTTGTTTTCTATATGCACCCATCGATTTCAATCCCAACAGAAAAAGCATTTGTCTTTTTTTGGTTACAGATACCAAAACACCATGTGGTTCAAAAGAGTCAATGCTTTTTTTAAACCCAATCATGGCGAGCTTTTACATGATTTGTTTTCGACTTAGTATGATAAATTTGAAAGTCTATCGACCTTATTTTTAGATATTTTACAATTCCAATACTTTTTGGGGTTTTTTTTTTTTAATCAAGCATGACGCCATAGACACATAATAAAACCACGAATCGAGAAGCTTATTCCTTTCAAATCCCACACGGACGACTTTACTTTTCATTTATCTGGGGTGGAATAAATAGAGTATCAGCCAAACATAACAGGCCCATTAAATCGATGAGACCAGCACCACTTTCCTACAAAAAGGAAAAAAAAATAATAATTGAGACTTTGTGTCTATATTAGAAATCAGTGGTTTCTCATTTAGGCACATGTTCAGCAATTTTTGAGGGAAGGGATCAGTCGATATCGTCGACCCCAGTCATTGACCACTATTTTATTTTGTCGGGCTTGAAAGGATGAAAGGCAAAGTTGACCACAATTGGATCTGAACTTGGATGTTAAACAAGACGAAGGAAAAATACTGCAGTACGTTTTGTTCGACGTTCTATCGATTTGGCTAATCCACCGATTTGATATTATAAATCAAAATCAGAAAAAATTATTTCGTTTATGTTTGAGAATTGAAACTGGATATGTGAGTTCTGGTATTTTTTTTCTTTTAAGCTTTCAGATTACATTTGCAAATAGTTAAAATGAAAAGTCACACGCGCGCAGCTGTTTTATTGTAGTAGTGTATTATAAAGTTTAGATTATCATCTGCTAGAGGTTTTCTAATTTTTTAAAAACAGTTTCTCTTGACTGTCGGGCGACACGATCTCATTTGAGTTCACACAGTTTGCTTCGCACCACTAATGCTTCAGGAAAAAACGTAAGATAAATATTTTTCCTCCATCACTCATATACTATGTCTGTTGTGTTTGTATATTTTTTTAAGTGGATTTAAAGATTGTTTTTTGTTTTTTCTTTCCATGTAGTATGGCATTGTTCAGAGCTTTTCGTGGACCGTACGGTTTTAGTTATTACGACAGTCTCCGAAGTGAGGTTTCCGTTGATAAAACCTTCGTAAGTGTTATTTATATGTGTGGTCTTCTGTACGTAGCAGCAATATTTGCGACTCTAGGAAGTCGTAGAAAATCGGTGAGTTATTTTCTTTTTTATTTCGATGTTCAATTACTCTCGCTAACTCTCTCCATCTTCGTATTATAACTTTAAAAGATTCGATAAATGCCCAACTGTAATGTTTATAATTGCCAAAATAGTCAAGTAACCTACGAATCACATTACAGTATTTAGCTTGGAGATTCTGCGTGCTCCTTGTTCAAATCCTGTTTTCTTCTCTACCACTATATCACCCCTGCTCAATAAAATAAACGTTAGATGGAAAAAGCAGAAAGATTGCTTTAAAGCGAGAATATCACGAATAATATAGTCTAAAATAAATAATGTTGAGACGGTCACGGCTGAAACGCCTTTTTCTCATAAGCCTGTGTTGAGTCGGGGCTAAGCCGCAACCGGCAAATAGTAATCAATCGTCTATATGTTTCTTTTCTACATATTTGTTATAGTGTAACTAATGTAAGACGTTATTGAACAACAGTAAATTTAGTAGTTTCATAAGAAAAAGTAGCTAATGTGCTCTTGTTGACATAGACACTCATACAATCCAGATAAGCCCGGGCTTATCTTGATATTCGAAGCGTTATCTAAGTTAGAAACAATATTATACAGGTTCTACTCAGCAACAGTGAAGAGAGATACATCCTTCCGGTAAATTTTCTGAAAGGCGGTTGATTGACGAGATTTACTCGAATAGGCTTACTCTCATCCGATAAAAGGTCACTTTACTTTGATATCAAGGTAATATATCAATGGGCTTCGTTGATTGGTTCTAAGTAGCTGTCTCAATTTCGTTTCTTTTTGTACAATTTTTATGCTTGTTTTCTCATTTGATTCTAGATAAATCACCGCTTTTTATTTTATTTCTTCATTTGTAATTTGTTCTTGTAATGTCTTTTTATTTGTGACCTTTGTCACACATATCCCACCGAAATCAAATTTTCCTTTCGTCCTTTTTGGATCAATAAAAAATTATACCATTCAATTAGTGAGATCAACTTAAGCAACTCCCCGAAGCCTTCGGACTAGAGGAAAATATCCTTTGGTTTCAGGATATCTCATTCGCAGGCCCAAATACTCCACTCTGACTAAAGTAATTTGACCAAATCTAGGATTTAAGCTTTTCATTAATTATCTAGTCACTGCTGTTTTTTTTTTTTTTTTGGTTGTTTGTTTTTGTTTCTTCCACTTAAAGTTACTTAAACTTCTATTACATTGTGACATATCACTTAAAACATTATCAGCCTTGTAAGGTTCTTTTGGTTTCGTTTGAACCCCATCCTTAAGCCAACCTGTTAAAAATAAGGATGCCCGCTTTCTTCTACAATCCCAAATTGTGCTTTTACATGAATAAGCTGAAAGCTTGTCTCCTGTTGTACAGTCGGAAAAGAACCGAAACAAAGATTTTAAAATAATCTTTTCTACTCAAGGCACAAGGCCCGAAATTTGGGGAGGTAGCCAGTCGATTAGATCGACCCCAGAATGCAACTGGTACTTAATTTATCGATCCCATAAGGATAAAAGGCAAAGTTGACCTTGATAGAATTTAAACTCGGAA
This sequence comes from Octopus bimaculoides, assembly GCF_046866305.1. Classification (NCBI taxonomy): domain Eukaryota; kingdom Metazoa; phylum Mollusca; class Cephalopoda; order Octopoda; family Octopodidae; genus Octopus; species Octopus bimaculoides. The sequence continues at coordinate 116,949,235 of NC_142933.1, read as the reverse complement.
CGTAAAGAAAGACGAAATACCTATTTCTTTATTAGGCATAAAGCCCTAAACATAGATGTGGACACCACAAGGACGGACAAGACCACAGTGAGGACGAAAAACCTAAAACGAATGTAAATGAGATGAAAGTTATATGAAAATGGACGCACGGGCCCCACTCCCATGCAGTACCATTTGAACCGTTATATGTATTATCTACAATTGTTCTTTTTTTTTCCCCTTTAATTTCCTACTTTTTTTTTTTTTGTCTTTAGAACTTCATCAGTGGTTCGATATCTCTCAAATCCACCTCTGGTGGCAACTCTTTAAATTCCCCCTCCACTCCTGGTGGGTAAATTCTATCTCCACACATCTCTTTCAACTTTCTGTAGTTTTCCTCTTCAATCAATATTGCCTTCATATCCTCTGCGTAAACGTATGAAGGCACCTTAACTCTTATTATTAAGTGAAACTTGATTATCTTTTTCTGTTTCAACATTTTTTGGGTACGTTACATAATACCACACTACATCTCCTCCTCGTATCTTTCTGTTCTCTTGGACTTTTGGTTCTCTTTTCTTCCTCCATAAATAGTCTGTCCATCTCACCTTCATACAGTTGGGTTTCCCACACTTTCTCCACTGGTAACTCCACTTTCTTTTTACTTTCTTTTTCCTTCCTACAGCCCTCCTTCACAGTTTCTTTTCTCACCTCTTCTCTCTTTTTTTCTGCTTCTCTGACGGAGAACTCATTCCTCCGCTCCTCCTTCTTTTCTTTTTAACCATAGTGAATCCATTCTCCGTTTCTTTTTCTGTTTCTTTGTCTGTTGCCTTGTCCTGTACTACATGGTCCACCCTCTCCTGTCTCTTCTCCTGTTCTGTTTGTGGCTTTCTTTGGGTGCACCATGCCTTCATGTGGTCCTTTTCTCCACATGTGAAACACAATGGCGGCCTACCTTCCACAGTAACTCTCAGTCTCACATCTTCTGGCAGCACAATCTCATCCACTACACTATTCAAGTCCTCCGTTGTTGCCTGAATCGTTAGTTCGATCCCATATCCCCAGTAGTTCACCTTCTGGGTCCTTGTAGCCTTCAGAATCTTCCAGTCTTTCATATACGTTATGGCTGTCATCAGCCATTCTTTCAATTCGGGTGGTACCTTTCCTACTCACACCTTGGCCACACGTTTGCCGCAGTACGAAGGCAAGAGTACCCATTCCTCTGTCCTTATTGCCTCTGTGGAGTGCTCTATTGCCCCCTCCTCTGTTGTGAAGCGCACCTCCACAGTGGCGTATCTCCTCCCTCTCGTAATGTATGTTGTGAATCTTTTTATATTCTTAACATATTCCTCTATGGCCTCTATTGGTGCGATCTCTATCTTTCTCGTGGCTGCCTTCATGGTTTTAAATATAACCGTTCTTTTTGTCCTGTTGGCCGATGGCTCTTCAGGCGGTGTTAGCTTCAAAATGTTTCCTTCCTTTGTGATTAATTTCTCACTCTCCTTCATCTTTCTAGGCTCCACTTTCATCTCGCGGACCTCCAACTCTCGCGTGTCTACTCCTTTGCCCGTTGCGGTCGCATAACTTGGACCTGCCTCCGGCGCCTTCTCCATTTTCCCCACAATGGGAAACAAAACAACAATAAACAAATTAACAACTTTGGCAACAATTCAAAAAATTCAAATCAACAACAATGGCAACAATTCGATAAACACTTCAGCACAAACCCACGTAAAAACTTCACAGAGACGAAATACCTGGGGTTTTTTTTTATTACATATGCGAGATAACATAGAGGTGACAAACAATGGATAGGCCTAGTGTCTGCAGGGAGTGGGTGGGTCTGAGAGGGAGTGGGTGGGTCTGAGAGGGTGTGGGTGGTATGGGTGTGGAATGTGGGTTACAGTTTAGCTCACTTGCCTTTTTTCGTTCTTTTCCTGTTACATTTTCCCATTTATTTTTTCCTATTTCTGCTACTTCCGTTTCTTTTTCGGTTACTTCCTTTCTGTGGCTCTCTTCTATCTTCTCTTCTGTATTTTCTGGTCGCTTTTTCCTTGTCTTTGACGTACCTTCTGCTCTTATGTGTCCCTTCAGGCCACATTTAAAGCAGCGTAGAACTCTTCCTTCAACCCTGACAGTCATAATTGTTTCTTCCATAATTATTATTTCCGTAATGTTTTCCATCGTTTTTTTTGAACCCTGGACAATCATATCCAGTGATTGACCTCTCCAGTTGACGCACTCTTTTTTCTTGACCTAGAGCACATTGTCGAAGAGATAGTGCTGCCCGATGGCGTAAGATTGAGAATGGTGGTGGAGGGCAGGCCGCCTATATGTTATACATGTGGGGGAAAGGGCCACATGAAGGTGAAGTGCCCCCAGAGGGAACAACAGATAGACCAGACGGAGAGGCAGGAGAGCACGGACCAGGTGGTAGAGGTCGAGACAAAGGAGAAAGCAACGGAGGATGGGTTCACGGTGTTTAAAAAAAGAAAGAGAAGTGGGAGAGTGAACTCTCCGCCAGAGGAGCAGAAAAAGAAGAGATGGAAAAGGAGGAGACCAGAAAGAAGGAAGACGAAATGGTGGTGGTTAAAGTAAGCGAAAAGGAACTCGAAGAAGTGTTCAAGGAGGAGTTGCACAAGGAAGAGACATTGGTGAAGAGACGCCGGTTGTTCCAGCGGAGGAAGACAATTTAGAAACGCAACTGGAGAGACTGTTCAGAATGGTGGAAGAAAAGAAGGTACCAGGAGCTGAGCAGGAAAAGAGAAAACAAATAAGAAAAGGAAAATTTCGATGGAATTTTGTGACGTACGCAAAAAGCAAAGAAACTGAAAAGAAAATATTAAAGATGAGGCATCTAAGAGTAAAGTTTCTCACAGATGTGTATTCCGAGAATGTGAAGGCCATCATGGTTGACAAGGACATCTACAATAGACTAAAGGACATGTATGGAAAAGGGATTGACCCGCCAGGAGTGATGGAGTTCGATGAATTGCCACCAGTAGTGGAGCTAAAAGATTTAGAACCTTTCATGAGATATTAAAAAGTAAAATTGTTTTATTGAACAAAGAAAGAAATAAGTAAAATTGTTTCATTTTTTTTTTAAATGAGGAAAAAACGTGATTAAGAAAAAACAGTAAGATAATAGAACAATTGTAAATAGTTTATATAAACGTTCAAATGATACTGCATGGGAGTGGAGCCCATGCAGCCATTTCATTTTTATATAACATCTCATTTTCATTCGTTTTATGTTTTTTTGTCCCCTCTGTGTTGTGGCAGTAGTACCAAAATAAAGAAAAATTGACAGAGGTTTGCGCTCTCTGAGTGCTCTTGTTAAATATGACTTCACAAAAAGCTTTTAGTTTTTCACTTGAAGTAGTTGGTTTTGCTACTCAACTGGCATAGACAAAACTTTTCTCAGAATGAGAGTCATTGTCTTAGCTGGTTTGAAGAACCCGTAGGTGTGAATTACGAAAGCATTAACTTTTTAATTTTGAAGTTGCTATTCTTACAACTTTTTTTCTTCTGTTTCAGAGATTCAAATCTTTTTTTGCTTTGACGTTCAATTTCACTGTGATAATGATAATTCTCGGTAAGTAGGAACTCATATTAATACTTTGTTAATATCTGTCTCTACCTAGTAAGCTGAACTTTATCTAGATGGACGTGATGCTTTTGAGCAACTGAGAATACGAAACTCCTCTTGAACGAGACACCAGTCCACCACAGGGTTAACTTGCGCATTCTCTTCCTAACTATCGCTGATACATATTTCCAGTTAAGTGGACTGAAGCAACGTCGAATGAAGTGCCTTGCTCAAGGACACATTGTTTCTCCAGGTGCGTCAATCGAATCCACCTCCGAACAGTTATAAACCGAACGCTAGCAACACACTATCAACGCACCTGTACTTATGGTGGACATCCTATTAAAATAATTCTATTACTGATTTACTTCCCGAAAATATCAGTTATGGTAAATTTTGTCTTTGTCCCCATCACCGCTATTTATATGCTATTTAAAGTAGATTTCACGCTCAACCAAATTAAAAATAAAATTTATTCTATTGGATTGGTGCATAATTATTGCGGCTTTTTTTTCAACAAATTTTTTATTCAACAAATTTTTTATTCAACATGTAACAAAATCTTTAAATGATTATCCCGGAGGATATTCACCGTCTACTTCAATTACTGCTTCTCATTTGCTTAGCAGACGGTGAGACCGTCATTTAAAGATGTATTCGTTAAATATTTTTTTGTTGAATAAAATTTGCTGGAAAAAAAAAAAAAAAGAGACGCAATGAATTATACACCAACAATAATAGTTTCGTTCCAAACGTAAGTAAATTGTTAGTTTCTTTAAACTCCGTGGAGCTTGAAATGAATATTCGTATGACAATGCTTTGTTTATTCATGCAGATAATTCTAATGTTGCAGTTGACGTCAAATAGCTATTTACGCTTGTTCAAATCCTACGTAAACAAAATGTAAAGGATCTTAACTGCCACCAAATCAACAAAAAAATGCTACTACACACATTATGCTACTGCATATGTCTGTGAGTGTGTATATTCTTAAAATTCGTTATACTCTCGCATTTGAATTTATTCTAATTCGCACGATGTTGTGCGTAAAATACGTCGTTTAATTAATGGTGAGCCAGCTAAAATACAAAGATGCAAATTAGCTACGTTAATAGTTCAATTCTTAACTACTTTGAATTCTATGTCATTAACTGAGGAAGGAAATTCAAGGACATGTCCTATAAGAGACGGTCAGCAACCTGCGAAACTGTCCGTCGGAAATCTCTCCCAGTATTTTTTTTTCTGCACATCAAAATCATAGGAATATGTCTAATTTTTTTTTATTTCTTCATAGGTAGAGCTTTCACATATTTTTTGTTATGTGCTCAGCACAACCGATGGTGTATTTTCGTGTGTATAATCTATGGTATCTAAATAAAATTACATTTTTTTTCTGCGACTTCTTCCTGAAATTATTTTCGTGTTCACTACAACCATATCGTCGGTAAACCGACAGTGACAAAATCATTGAAGCGGAAGACAAGATTCCATGCGAGATTTGTTTTAGCTCTTCAAATTCTGAGTTCAAATCTTACCGAAGTTAATTAGGACTTTCAACCTTCTGACGTCAAATTTCGTCCAGTGGTGAGGCTCCATCTCGCGAGTACAACAGTTTTGGAGGTGTTGTTACTCCTTGGTAGCAAATGATCTAATAATTTCACCAATCCACCATCTTGGACTAGTACTTAATACTAAGTAAGATTAGTCCACTCTGGACTGGAATGGTATAATCGGTCAAGAGCTCCAGTTACAGCTCAAATAGATGGCCTAGTGAATAAAATATACAGGCCTAGGAGGCTAACCTCTAGATATGTCCCACAGGTCATCTGGAGTGTGGATATGTTCTGATTCTCGGCTTTCCCGCCAATGTTATATTGGTCCTGTACTTCAAGGGTAAACTAAATAAATCACCAGAAGGCATCAGGAAACCACTTCACCACCACCACCAGAAAAATCACGAAACTTCAAAATTGGGCATGGAGGTCTGTTAGCTGAAGTTTGTAAAACGGGTTTGGCACATAAGAAGAGAGATTTGTTCTAGCTTTTTTACGTTATGAGTGCTCTGAGAGGTTCAGATGAACTTTTCTGCATCTAACAGTCAAGGGAAAAAACGAAGGTAACGGAAAATCACAATTATATTCACTCGTGAAATTTCCATGACAAAGCAGTGCTTGTCAAAGACGCCACTCAGGGTCGTTTTGTCGACTTGATGGCACAAGTCTGTGACCATCCCATTTCTATAAGTTGTCTAAATCAGTGGCTCTTTAACTGGGAGGTAACACCCCCTTGAGAGCTTAAAGGCTACCTCGTTGGCTCAAATACTTACCCGCTGGTTTATTTTGGTCTAAATTTAAGTCTGGTCGGCGTCTTTTGCTGAGATTTAGTCGCAGGACGGATTTAATGTTTCATTACTTCAAATTTACAAGACAACTTCTCAGAGCTACAGGCAGTTGTAACATCATATTTTTCCCTCCAAAGACCTTAACCTTTTTTTTTTTAACTGGATATCCTTGATTATTTCTTTCAAAGACGTTTGCATTAGCCGTTCTGTTGAGAAGCTCAGTGTAATAGCTGCAACAACACTTTCATGTCGGCAATTTGATATCTTGTTCGTTTAACCGTCGTGCTTTTCAAACGATTTTCTTCTTTTCAATCTAAATATATTTTCATTTTATTTCTCTATTTGTAGTTTGTCTCTGTGGTCATAGTTGGAAAGAAGGATTCGTCAATGCTCAAACCACATACATCGATTATTCCGAGGAAAAAATTGACGCAAAAATCGGTTTATCATTTTCTCTCGCCAGCGTCAACATGACTCTTAAAGGTAGGTTGACAAGAACAAATTAATCACATTCTTTCTCCAGATAGACTTCATCAATTTAACATGGGGTGGGGGTATGAAATTAATTAATCTTCGATAAAACGAAAACTGAGTCAAGACAAAGCAGTTTGAGTTGTGCCAAAGGGACAGGTTTTATACGAGGATTCCTTATTTATCCTTGAGACTATTGTAAATTGTAGATGTTATATACAAACAATCGCTCAGCCACATTAAATAGTCGCTCGTACATTAAATACAGACCAAGAAATATAACATTCACACAATGGCAATATTCATTTGGAGATTCTTTGAATTCCTTCAAGAAATATTTTAAACGCCAAAATTAATTAACCAGTAATACGAAAATATTTAATCGCTATTAACGTATTGCCGGCCGTTACTCACGAACGAGTATGATTTGGCCCGGTTGGTACCCATTTTAGCTGAGTAGACGAGAGTAACGTGAAATAAAGTGCTTTGCTCAGACACAACACACAATCTCATCTATGAATCCAAATCCTGACCTTATGAACTGAACATCTTAACCATCAAGCCATGCGCATTCATTGTTCCATTTAGTATAAATCTCAACATTAAAAAAAAACACTGAACTCTTATTTTCTTTGTTTATAGAGCAGGTAGAATAATAAACAATGGTTTCTATATATCTTTATTGAATCCTCCATTCCCTCAAACACACTCTGACCCTTATACTAAAACCCTCTCTTCTCTACGAACTTTTTGGCAATATCAAGATGTCAATTTCTTTGCAGTTGTGCTATTGTCTCGCCTGTCTAAAGTAATTTTGTTCTTCCCCACTCATTGATTGCACTTTGCCTACGTTCAAATAGCCTCTTCTCTGATTATCATTACATGCACTCTCCCCTATTAAACTCCACACTATTTTATCAGTATTCCTATTCGTTGTTCAACTATTTCCAGTTATATAAAAACCCTGATAGACTAAACCACCTTCTTCACTTCTGATCTGAGACAACTCCTCGATGACTTTGGGCAATTCCCTCCTTTCCTAGGACACACATTTAACTATATTGTAAAGACAGAGAGTAATTGATACCTGGTGGAGTGAAATAAAAATGTATTTGGTGTCAAAAAAGCTAATAATATTAAGGTTGCGTTTTTAATTGGCTGATTTAACATAAACGTAATGATTCAAGATAGGTTTCTATTTGAAATAACATTTTCGAATTCTTATTTATGGTGGAAAACAAAACCTTGCTAATATTTTACTGACGTTAATTTTGACTATAAAATTAGTTATATGAGAATGTATTCGGAGAACTGGATTGCTGCAACTAGCAATTACGGCTGTATTCAAGGAGTGCAAAGCGGCTTTTTATTTGGCAGCATTTGTAATCTTTCTTCCTTGTCCAACCAAACTAATTTGCTTTGCTGTTAAAAAAAGTTTAATTTACTTTTGGCAGGTGAAATCAGTCAGAACTCGACTGTATATTACAATGAACAACTTTTTCTATTCGACGGTAAGACAATATCCTTTTATTTTTGCATCTTACGAACCATTTAATATTAACTTGCACATAATTTCCACGATAACTAAAATATTGGTAACTGAAAGCAAGCCACGGCGCTTCGTTTTATGTAAACAACTTTGTTGTTGTTGGCACTCCGTCGCTTACGACGTCGAGGGTTCCAGTTGATCCGATCAACGGAACAGCCTGCTCGTGAAATTAACGTGCAAGTGGCTGAGCACTCCACAGACACGTGTACCCTTAACGTAGTTCTCGGGGATATTCAGCGTGATACAGTGTGACAAGGCTGACCCTTTGAATTACAGGCACAACAGAAGCAGGAAGTAAGAGTGAGAGAAAGTTGTGGTGAAAGAGAACAGCAGGGTTCGCCACCATCCCCTGCCAGAGCCTCGTGGAGCTTTAGGTGTTTTCGCTCAATAAACACTCACAACGCCCGGTCTGGGAATCGAAACCGCGATCCTATGACCGCGAGTCCGCTGCCCTGACCACTGTGCCATTGCGCTTCCACATGTAAACAACTAACATTGCTTGAACAAACAAATGAACTCTTTCACTACACCACGGTCATTCAAGTTTTTTTTTTCTTTAGACTTCAGTGTTCAGTCAACGGCAGTGAAGAATATTTGCGATGTCGATTAACAAGAGTTCAAAATAATCAATGCCGGTTCAACTTTGCCTTTTATGCCACATCACATATTACCTTTCAATTAATGTGAAGGATTAACTCCGATTATTGTCTAAATCTCTGTCGTTGATACTGCTATATCCAAAGCTATAAATGAAATCCTTGGTAATTCTGAAATAGGTTGCTTACTACTGTTTCTAAAAATCCCAAAATACGAAATCTAAAGAATCCAATCGACAGTAAAATGGTTTTCTTAAAATAATTACTAGGCAAATAATGAGCCAACGAAGGAACCTCCACGTTGTCACTCGATCTCCTAGGAATAGCAGTTGAATCTCCCTCAGATTACTCCCTAGATTCTTAAATAAGAAATTTACTCATTAGATAATTAAATCCGACATCTTCTGTAAAAAGGTAAAGTACTTTTTCATCATAGGATTGCCCAATCCAAAATGGCCTAGGACTACATAACTGAGAAACTGGGTCATAATCTAACGTGATTTCTTTTCCTAACATTTATAGTAGTAAGTTGAAGTTGGATTTAAGACTGTTCTGGAGCAATACTGTATAGTATTGCTCTATACAGTAGAATCTTGCATGTGTGATTAGGAAAACTGACCAGCTAAAATTATTCAAGCAATTACAAATAAAAAAAAATTCCGTCTCTAGATGTTTAAAATCTAAAACGGAATACAAACAAGAGAAATACCTCCAAGATCTATTAACCGAAATCCTTGGACACTGGAGATAAAACGGATACTTAGATAGCTGAGGTCTCATAAGATTAGAAAACCTTAAACCAAGAAAAATTATTTGGTCAATGTTTTTGCAATTCTTCAATTACTCTTGTGTCGGTTTCACCAGGAATGACTAAAGATTAAAAGGCAGTAACAATGCTGCTCCCAGTGAACCTAGAATGCGAAGATTTTTTTTTAATGATTAATTCTCTTAAAATGCATTTTCCAATCTACTCCCTATTTATTTGTTTCATCGTTAATTTTAATGAAACCTCTCATTTCGTAAGATATCTAACTAGTTACAGATATTATACTGAAGATTTCTAAAAAGAATAAAATAGTTTTGTAAACTACATAATGTATTTTATGCATATTGTTCCTCGAATTCTTTAATCTCAAATTTGAATTTCTAATCCTACTTCATGTTGTAAGGGGCTGGTTACTGTATTAACTGTCATTGCTAGATAGGAACCACATGTCTTTGAGCCGTTTAGTTATTTTGTAACAATAGAAATAACAAAGATTTCAGTTGATTTAGCAACTTATCAAACGGTAATAGGAAGTCTTTTTTCTCTGTATGTTTAAGTTTTTTAAATTCTAATTTTCAGCGGACGAATTACAAATACAACGTGGCCACAAGTTCCAACTTGGTTTACCGTCACCAATTCTGACTCTAACTGATTACATATGCTTTGAGGGCAGTGATTTAATGTGGGGAAAATATCTTCGAACTGCTGGATACTACGCCTATATTTTACTATGGTAAGTACCTTCTGTAAAGCCCCAATAGATTGCTCAGACTTCCTGTATCGTGTCATTTAATAAAAAAATTTTAATTTTAATTTTTCCAGTTCGACGCTCACCTTTTGGATAATAACAGTAATTTTAATGTGCTCGGTAGTCTTCTACGGTTCCGTGATGTTTCTGATCAGTGGACTCACCATGTGTATAACTGCAATCGTTTATCACTTACTTCAGCCACCGCATCCAATTCAAATACCGTTTGGTGAAGAAGTGCTTCGACTTAGTTATGGGTGGTGTTTCTATCTTGTATTGGTAACAGGTAAGAAAATACACTCTCTCATTCTCTTTGTGTCTCTCACACGCACTCTTCTTTCCTCTTTTTTTCGCTCGCCTTTACTTTTAAAATTGTTGGATTATTCTTTGTCATATCTCGTCAAAGAATCGAATCTATAAACGCAAATTAACTATTTTTGTGAACATCGTTTCGCTAAAGCGTCATTTTATAACTCAACCCCTTTAATCACGGATAAAAAAGTAAAACTATTTTTTTATTTATACTAAAATACGGATAAATAACACATTGAGTAAATCTGCTTAATTTTTGGCCTGGATAAATAAAAATTTTACTAGCATTAGGTAAGTAAACATACTAATTTACTTAAATCTGTGATTTACGAGAACACGCAGCCATCTTCTATGACGTGTGAGCAAACTGTCAGAATCACGTGGTCTTGGTTATCTGTACGTTTTAGAGGTGTCCAATGAATTGGTAATTGTGACTCAACTTATTTATATTTTTGTAATTTATGTTGAAAAATTGCCCAATACATTGTATAAAGTGACTGAAGGGGTTATGCATATTTTAATTTCTTGTTGGTCTGCTTTGATCCATATAGACTTCGTTCACAGACTCTTTAAGCGCATCTGTCCAGGTTAGTTATTCCTACACTCGCACTGTTGTACCTGATGTTCCGCGCACGGTCGAACGAATCCAATTTACTGAAAGTACTGTAGAAGTCGGAAACTGCCTGGCATTCTACTTGCAGTATTCTCCAAGCAGAAAACAGAATCTTTTACTTGTTTCAGTCATCAAACTGCGGCCATGCTGAAGCCACTGCCTTGGAATAATTTAGTCGAATAAATATATTCTCAGTATTTTTTTCTCTTAGAGTTTGCTATATTTTGCCGAACCACTAAATTAAGGGGACATAAACAAACCAGCACCAGCTGTCAAGCAGTGGACATACGTACACACATGACGGGCTTCCACACAGTTTCTGTCAACCAAATTCACTCACAAAGCATTGGTTGGCAGGGGTCTATATATATATATATATATATATATATATTTTGACAGGAAGGACAACAAAAAGAAAGAGACCTCGATATTATGCAAATAGAGGAATTTATCTGTAAAAATATGTGACACTTATTCAGTAGCTATGATAAAACTCTTAGTTTCGGATGCCAGGGTGGGAGCCCACGCCAACATCTCTTCAGTTAGCCGGATAACTGAAGAGATGTTGGCGTGGGCTCCCACCCTGGCATCCGAAACTCGGAGTTTTATCATGGCTACTGAATAAGTGTCACATATCTTTATATATATATATATATATATATATATATATATATATATATATAATCTTTGATTATTAACTTTATTCTGCTGCTAACCTAGTTCCGAAATTCAATTGCAATACAATATTTCTCTTTCTCAAGGTATTATTACTTCTGTGATCGGTTTGTTCTTCGTGGCATTGAATTGTTTTGATCCAAACAGATTGCACTGTTTATTCGGTTTTGAGAATGAAGAAGACACCGAGGAAATGTCCAATGCCGATGGATATAATCGGGTTAGTAAAATATTTTTCTTGAATTATATTTTCTTATTTGGAGAGAGAAAGACATGGGCCAAGACTGTAGAATGTCAGCTTACGGATTGTTCATATTCCATCACATTCTCACGAGGAACACCGTATGCTGAAAAGTTCCTGGTTTTGAGGGTATCGCGAAAGGCCTGGCTGGAGGTTCAACATTTCGAGTTCTTTTATAGGGCTTAGAAAAACTGAAGTACCCAGCCACGCCTGCGCCTCTGGAAATTTTATGTTGATTTTTTTTAATGGAAATTACAATAGGAGGTGAGGACTTGTATAAGAAAACTGTACTGGACCTTCATGCTTTATCAGTCATATTTCTGCTAACAACGTCCTACTGCCATTCTAATCCCAACATAGATTTTTTTCAATGTATTTAAAATATAATTATACCTGGTTTGAACAATTTTAAAATATTTTCAAGTAACATAACGACTGTCTAAATAGCGTCGCTTCTTTGACATTTACTACCCCTCGTGATCTCTCAACGATTTCAATAGGGTACTACTGCTCAGGTTAAAAACTTCTGAGCTAGCACTTTTTGTTCTTTTGATAAAACAATTTTCAGTAATATCAGAGCTTGTAACTCTTCAGTAAATAGCAAAGTCAGAGAATTTACTCGGTGCAAACAAAACATATTTGCTGAAATACTTTTTGTCAGTTACAAGTTGATAGCAAATAATGACATTAAAAAATTCGGATGTAATTTTTCTAAATTAGTTCTGCGTTAACTTCGCCTATTTATCGAGTTTTATTGTCCTTGACAACAGTTGAAAGTTCATTTTTTTTTTCATATTTATGCTAACGAAGCATTATCGTTTGTTTATATCCAGACATTTTTTTTATTAGCTCATATTGTCTGCAACAGAATAAGAAGTACGTAGCGTCAATAACTAAATATACCACAGCTGATTCGGCTATTAAACTTTAGAGAGGAAAAGCATTTATGTTCGAATATTTGTAGTTGAAGCTTGAGGATGGAGTGTAGATTCATTAAAGTACTTTTCGAAGTAAAAAGACTTCGACCTTACTTAATTCCGCCACTCTCAAACTATAGATTTACAACAATAGCAGAGGATATAAAAGTAGCCGCCTTCGGAAGTGCCTGGGTTTACCACGCAGTGTAAGCACTTCGCGCTGTATGGAAGCAGCAACAAGTTCAGTCCTTGGAGAAATTCATGGTATCCCTGGTACCAGAACACCTTCAGTACTCCAATTTCAGAGACACCGAAGTGTTTGACGTAGGGGTTGCAGTGAGAACAGGAAGTGGAAGGCAGTAGTGCACCAGAAACGCAGTCCTCCTTGGGGGGTGGGGCTGCACAGGGCATGGTCTGATTCAGAAGTTCAACAGACCCAATATGACGCAGTAAGCAGAGGCGGAATGTGGTGCAAAGGATCAGTGGAGAAAGAGCAAGCAGAGGAAACAAGGTACCTGGATAAAGTGGGAACGGATGATGGAGCGGAATGTCACCTGGAAAGACAATCCGGAAGCAGTTAAGTTCTTGATTCATGCCTATCTATGGTGTCCTCGCCAGTTTTATTTTCTGAGTGAAGGACACTATCACTAGACATGATCAGGTCGTGAAGACCGTAGCTCAAGCAGTCAGCAAGGAGATCAGTGACAGCAAGAATGGCAGAAGTGGTCTTTGTCAAAGAGGAAAAGAAGCCAACGAAAATAGGCAAGAACAGCTTCGAGAGAGTAATTTCCAAAGAACGGGATTAGATGATGGAAGTTGATCTGGAGAAACGGCTAAAGTTTTCAGCATGATTGTGTGAATGTACTGCTTATGCATGCTGAAGTAGATACATGTTTAGGTTCTGGTGATTTTATCATTTGGTGAATATCTTAAAATCTTTGCATCATGGTTTATGCAAATAGTTTAGCAGTTAAAGATGCGAATCATTAGTGTTATTGAACCTCATAGTTTTCAATAATGCCTCAAAGAAAATTGTAGGAATTTGAATCTGAACACCAAACCAAGAATATTTTATGAGTTTCACTTAATAAGTCGATCAGTGCACTCGTCTAAATTAAATGCGAATTTTGTAAAATCTCAATTTGCTAGTGGCTTTCTCGATTAACTTTTGATATTCGAAATAAATTAGAAACTATTGCTTGCTTAATTATTCTTCGAACGCAAATATGCTAATCGCTGTGTATGTCACAGGAAAACAAATTCACAACGCACACGTGTCATTGGTGCAAGGAATTCTGGGATACCGGTGTCTCGACGTGTTGACTCCTCAGCCAGAAGCATGCCCGGATCTTTGAACCTAAACAAGAGCGGGGGGGGGGGAGCTTTGTTTAAAATTTAGTCACTGTTCACATTTCGTTGAAACTAATATCTGTTAACATTAAATTTCATGTGGACATGAAGGAAATGAATGAGCAATTAGATCATTTGGAATTCAAACTTGTCTCCAGCTTTTAACTTTCAAATATAACTTAACAAATCAATGTAGTTTCTTTCTAGTTTGTATTATTTTGTATTTTTATTTTCAGAAAAATGAACTTGCTCTTAATGGTAATGTAAACTTGGGCTACAATGCGGAAATGAAGATATGTAAATCAATAGAAAATCAAGCAGGTGAACCAAACTTAAATCTAGTCAATAATTCGCTGAATAAACATATAACATATCCAAGTAGCTCGAACATGTTTTCTACGCCAAACTCGCTTGAAAAGAGTCAAGATAATATCCAAGAAATAAATGACAAACTCAGACCAAACGGAGATTTGAGTCACGTTGTTGTCGTCAATGAAAATGAACGTCTCTGAAAATGTAATTGCTTTACTTCGAAACCTACATACAAAATCTCTGAATCTCAAAATTCTAATTCAAGGAACCAGTAAGGCGTGTTGGCTTCCATCTTCCTTCAAAAAACAAATTATACAAGACATGGTTTTCCAACCTGTTAATATAATTTTAGTAATTGCCTTTCTAGGTTTTACTAGAATGTTTTTAAAACGTGATCTATGAATTCATACCATTTCAAAATTTTTTTTTTTTTTTTTTTTTCTTTTCTCAATTTGAACGCCTTATCTTTCAGTAATTTCTTGTATTACTATTTTCTGGCTCGTTAAGAAGCTTGATATATGAGTATATCCTAAACAAAAAACGGTAAATTTCGGTTTGAATGCATCTAGCCTCGATACGCGTGTTGATTTTATTCTTGAAAGACGCAAGGTAGCAGAATCATTAGAGTAAATCTCTTAGATCGTAAAAAAAAAACGCTGAAAGAAATCCTAGCTTCAAATAGCGCCGAGGTGGACTTTGCCCCTCCTTGTGCGTGTAATAGAAAGAAAAAAACAATTTTGTTTCTGGATCATATCGTCTGCAAATTAAATAAAGTGAAATCGATCATTCTACATAATTTTTCTTTCGATAAACTGTTTCTGGCATGCAACAGTGAAAAGTGTCTTTAAGTCACTTGAACATTTTAACTGATTTTGAAAGAGAAATTAAATGCAACTTTTGGCTTATCTGAGCGTGAACAGGCTTCGAAAATTGATTTAATATACTGTTTAAGCTTGAACTTCTTATTAAAGTATGAATATATACATATAATCAAAACGGATACATCATTTACATATATTTATGGTTTCCATACAAAATTCAAAAAATAAATACACGCTTTGAATTTTTCCTTGCTAAGATGCAAATACACACGAAGCCATTTCTCATACTCCGTGAGTGCTATATTTTATTTTATAATCCACAAAGATATGTTCTTAAATTTGCTGACTTCATTACGAATTTGAAATAATAAATCGTTAGAAATAAACGTTTCAGTTTTGGGTTTTTTTTTTTTTTTTTTTTTTTTTCTGAATAACACTGTCACTTGTTAAATGCTAAACGAAAGAGTATGTTCGGTTCTCCGAAGGGCTTGTGGAGTAACGCTACTCGACAGCGTACGTAACTCGGAGGTCGGGTAATCTCTCCTGGTTGGATAGCTACCTCTCTGCATTTAGAGGTTATAGCTCTGGTATAACAGACATGTGATTAGAATGATCCAAGCCGAGCCAACCGGTAAGAGACTGAGTAGACCAAGAACGAGCTGGCTGAATAATAGTCAGTCTCATTTGGTCACGCTTTGGAGTACATCTGGAAAGTATGACAGTTGCTTCTAGTACAACCTTGGGGAGGTGGTGTCTGAAGACTATACCCCCAACCCCATGACCTTTTCAGGAACGGCTGGCAGAGAAACTGGAATGGTAAGATACTTATATTTACTAATTGTTCAACCATTTATCTTTAAAAAGAGAAAAAGATAGTTTGACTTTCTGTTAGTGTTAGAAAAATTCAGCTCATATTTTTGGATTCTGAAGTATCTACAGCACTTAACAGTTTTTAAAAACATTATCTGATCTGCGTTGTTTGTGTGAGTGACTAAGTTTCCATGACATAAGTGAACTGCTGGAGATTCCGATTAGACTTCGTCTTTTTGCAATGTGTCTAGAGAAATTAGCGTTGCGATGCTCATCCTCTTCGGAGGGAATCTATTTAATGCTGTAAGCTTTAAAGAGAAAAAAAAAACTAAAAACGGATGACTGTCGGTCCCAGGGTTCAATCGACTGTGGCATCTTGGACAAGTGGCTTTTACTATTGCCTTGGTTCAATCTAGACCTTGTGAGAAATTGAGTAGACGGAAACTGTGGAAGCCCGTCGACTGGATTGTACATGTAACTTAAAAGTACAGCTTTATCACAAACCATGAGATGCTGATTCTTGTTAATTATACAAGTGCCCATTCAGTTACTTAAAAATAATGAATAACCAAAACGTGGAGAGTAGTTGTAGTAAATACGGGATTATGCTTTACTTCTTAAGACTATTTGTTTGAATTACAAATTAAATGCTCTAAACTGATACCACATGATTTTAAGGAAGGTGGTAACAGACAGTTCCATATGTTTCCATACCAATACAGAATCCAAGCAAGCACATGCATGCATACGACAAACCTTGTACAAAATTCACTCACAAAACACTGGTCTGCGGCCTGAAAAGTAAGATACCAGACAATGGAATCGAACCCAAATGAAAGAATGGCTTTTATTCTATCAAATTGAAACAGATATATATGTTTCTTGGTGAAATTTTGTCCAGTTTCACGGCAAATCTTTATAGTCTCGATTAGAAGTAAAGTCGTAGGGTTTCCACCAACTTGAAAACTTCAAAACTTTCTGTCGCTGAACTTCAAATTTCTCATATCGGCCTTTACGGAAAAGATAAGGATCCGCGTCAATCATACCTCCAATAATTTCCTGAGTTAGAAAAGTAGAGAACAAACAAGTCGTTATTAAAATACTTAAAAGAAAATAAAATTGACTATACATTTTTTCTTGCGTTCACTAACTGATACATACAGAATCATACTGGCATGCGATTGTGGCAGCTATGCTTTTTTTTTTTTTTTTTTTTTTTTGCGAAGGCGCCTGGCTGAGTGGTTAGAGTATTTGAGCTCACGGTCATAGATTATGAGTTTCGTTCTTGGACTGAGTGGTTTTGAGGAAGGTGTATTTCATCTCAAGTTGCTCCAAATTACTCAGTTGAAAATGAATACCAACGTAATGCTGGTACAGCCGTCTCTCCATATAACTCACATGTTTTCAATATCCATAGCAAGCTGTTCCGTTAATCAGATCAACTGGAACCCTCGTCGTCATAACCGACGGAGTACTAGTAGGTAGCAGTAAAGTAATTCCAACAGATCAACAGGGGGAGAACTGAGAGGATATGTTGCCTGGGTCGCACTCGCTTACGAGTGGCGGCTGTGCTTACTTCTAAGCGAGAATCAATAAACGATTATATTATTTCAAACAGTTGAGTAAAAGTTTACTTGGCCAAGCTTTTATTGTTATTTTTCATTTTAGTTAATCAATTAGAGTGACAAGCTTTAAGAAAAGTTCATTTTTATCACAGTACTGTTGACTTATATGGTCATCAGTGGAATTTATAGATTTTTCTACCTGACACCAGTTGGCTGGAAAAATGAGTGTCACAAGGAGATAGAAACAAACATATAAGGGAGCAGGGAGCTGAAAGATGGTTGCATTTATTCAACAAAAAATTAACTAGACTCTATAGGAGTGGCTGTGTGGTAAGTAGCTTGCTTACGAACCACATGGTTCCAGGTTCAGTCCCACTGCGTGACACCCTGGGCAAGTGTATTCTACTATAGTCTCGGGCCGACCAAAGCCTTGTGAGTGGATTTGGTAGATGGAGACTGAAAGAAGCTCCTACTGCCAAAGAAATATACATGTATGTGTGTGTGTCTGTATCTGTCCCCCCAACCGATGCTGGTGTGTTTACGTCCCTGTAACTAAACCGGTTTGGCAAAAGAAACTGATAGAATAAGTATTAGGCTTACAAAGAATAAATCCTGAGCTCGACCTGCTCGATTAAAGGCAGTGCTCTAGCATGGCCGCAGTCAAATGACTCAGACAAATAAAAGAGTAGAAGACAGTACACAGAAAATATGTTTCCTTTTGTTTTTACTAGTTTCATCCAGAGAAAGGGGCTCCACTAATGTTGCCAGTCAAAAGGGTATACAAGCAAAAAATTCGGAATGGGGGAAGGGGCCGATATTCTAGGTAAGTATTCTAGGGCACTGAAGTTAGAACAGAAAATGGGAATAGAGTATAAAATATGTGTGGTGTATATATATATATATAAATATACATATATATATATATATATATATATATATATTTATATATATATATATATATATATACATATATATAAATATATATACATATATATACATATATATAAATATATATATATATAAATATATATGTGTATATATATATATATATATGTGTGTGTGTATATATATATATATATATATATATATAAATATACATATATATAAATATATATATATGTGTGTGTGTGTGTATATATATATATATATATAGTAGGGTAAAAAATTGGATATTAATTAATATCAATTTAATACCAGGAAACTAGCACATTAAAAGAATCAGGAGATTCAGAAAAAAAAAATATATATCATCATCATCGTTTAACGTGCGCTTTCCATGCTAGCATGGGTTGGACGATTTGACTGAGGACTGGTGAAACCGGATGGCAACACCAGGCTCCAATCTAATTTGGCGGAGTTTCTACAGCTGGATGCCCTTCCTAACGCCAACCACTCAGAGAGTGTAGTGGGTGCTTTTACGTGTCACCCGCACAAAGGCCAGTCAGGCGGTACTGGCAACGGCCACACTCGAAATGGTGCATCTTATGTGCCACCCGCACAAAAGCCAGTCCAGGGGCACTGGCAACGATCTCGCTCGAAAACCCTATGAAGGCCAGTCAGGCGGCACTGGCAATGGTCACGCTCAAAATGGTGCATCTTATGTGCCACCCGCACAAGAGCCAGTCCAGGGGCCCTGGCAACGATCTCACTTGGCTTGCCGGGTCTTCTCACGCACAGCACATATATATCGTCGCCGTCGTTTAACGTCCGCTTTCCATGCGAGCATGGGTTGGACGATTTGACTGAGGACTGGTGAAACCGGATGGCTACACCAGGCTCCAATCTGATTTGGCAGAGTTTCTACAGCTGGATGCCCTTCCTAACGCCAACCACTCAGAGAGTGTAGTGGGTGCTTTTACGTGTCACCCGCACGAAGGCCAGTCAGGTGGTACTGGCAACGGCCACGCTCATCTCGCTCGAGAAACCTCATGTGTCACCCGCACAAGGGCCAGTCCGGGGGCACCAGCAACGATCTCGCTCAAAAGTCCTACAACAACCCCACACAAGAGCCAGTTCAGGGGCACCGGCAACGATCTCGCTCGAAGAACTTTCATGTGTCACCAGCACAGGAGCCAGTCCAGGGGCACTGGCAACGATCTCGCTCGAAAAACCTCATGTGTCGCCCGCACAAGAGCCAGCCCAGGGGCACCGGCAACGGTCCCGCACGGGAAGATTTCATGTGTCGCCCTCACACGAGACAGTCCAGGGGCACTGGCAACGATCCCGTCCCCCTCATTTCATGTGTCACCCGCACAAGAGCCAGTCCAAGGGCACTGGCAACAATCTCGCTCGAAAGATTTCATGTGTCGCTCGCACATGAGCCAGTCCAGGGGCACTGGCAACGATCTCGCTCGAAAAACCTCATGTGTCACCCACACAGGAGCTGGTCCAGGGGCACCGGCAACGATCTCGCTCGAAAGATTTCATGTGTCGCCCGCACATGAGCCAGTCCAGGGGCACTGGCAACGATCCCGCTCGAAAGATATCATGTGTCGCCCGCACATGAGCCAGTCCGGGGGCACTGGCAAACGATCCCGCTCGAAACATTTCTTGTGTCGCCTGCACATGAGTCAGTCCGGGGGCACTGGCAAACGATCCCGCTCGAAACATTTCATGTGTCACCCGCACAAGAGCCAGTCCAGGGGCACTGGCAACGATCTCGCTCGAAAGATATCATGTGTCGCCCGCACAAGAGCCAGTCCAGGGGCACTGGCAACGATCTCGCTCGAAAGATATCATGTGTCGCCCGCACATGAGCCAGTCCGGGGGCACTGGCAAACGATCCTGCTCGAAACATTTCATGTGTCACCCGCACAAGAGTCAGTCCAGGGGCACTGGCAATGATCTCGCTCGAAAGATATCATGTGTCGCCCGCACATAAGCCAGTCCGGGGGCACTGGCAAACGATCCCGCTCGAAACATTTCATGTGTCACCCGCACAAGAGCCAGTCCAAGGGCACTGGCAACGATCCCGCACGGGAAGATTTCATGTGTCGCCCTCACATCAGACAGTCCAGGGGCACTGGCAACGATCCTGTCCCGCTCATTTCATGTGTCACCCGCACAAGAGCCAGTCCAAGGGCACTGGCAACAATCTCGCTCGAAAGATATCATGTGTCGCCCGCACATGAGCCAGTCCAGGGGCACCGGCAACGATCTCGCTCGAAAAACATCATGTGTCACCCGCACAGGAGCTGGCCCAGGGGCACCGGCAACGATCTCGCTCGAAAGATTTCATGTGTCGCCCGCACATGAGCCAGTCCAGTGGCACTGGCAACGATCCCACTCAAAACATTTCATGTGTCACCCGCACAAGAGCCAGTCCAGGGGCACTGGCAACGATCTCGCTCGAAAGATATCATGTGTCACCCGCACATAAGCCAGTCCAGGGGCACCAGCAACGATCTCGCTCGAAAGATTTCATGTGTCGCCCGCACATGAGCCAGTCCAGGGGCAATGGCATCGATCCCGTTCGAAAGATTTCATGTGTCAACCGCACAAGAGCCAGTCTGGGGGCACTGGCAACGATCTCGCTCGAAAGATATCATGTGTCGCCCGCACATGAGCCAGTCCAGGGGCACTGGCATCGATCCCATATTTAGCGTGCCAAAACTAAGACTTTTGAATATTACTCTATATAATTAATAGAACCATGTGCACGTTCTTCACTCGTTGAACAGACTCCCCAGACAAATCCTCTCCACCCAGCTATGCAAGGGGAAAAGAAACCATGGAAGACCTAGACTGAGATTCAAAGATACACCAAAAAAAAAGAGACATGAAGTGGAAAGGTATTGATCATAATAAATGACAAAATCAAGTGAAAAACTGACCAGTATGGAGAAAGTTTATCAAGTCATGCCAAAGCCATGAACAGTCATACAGTCATAGTTGTGACAACTGACTGCTGATAATATATGTATGCATATACATGTATGTGTGTGTGTATATATATATATATATATATATATATATATATATATGGGCGCATATACACACAGACACACACACACACAAAGGCCAAGATCTATAGTAAAGGACACTTGTCTAAAATACCACTCAGTGGCATTGATACCAAAATAATGTGGATCCAAAGCAAACTTCTAGAACACACACCCATACATACACACATAATACACCCACTTACCAGGATTTTAACTCAAAATGTGAAAGGTTCAAACTGAGTATCACGTAGTGTGAGTTCTATGGGGTGTTCTAACGATTATGTATAAAAGTATGAAGGTGAATAACTTCAGGTAATAATTGGAAATAAACAGTAATAAAATTCATATCTATGTAGAGAAAAATACTGAAAATTGCAGTAAAAATTTTATTGCATTTCCTTCTCATTATTCAACGAAATTCGATTTACAATGCTCCATTTGCTTGAGTATGTTGTGTTTCCTTCGAATTGTCTCCTTCAGTAAAGGAGTAATGATGGGTGGAGGCTTTAGACATACATACCTACACTCACAAATATATATATATATATATGTTAGATCAGGTAATGAAAGTCACGGAGAGGGTCACGTCCCAACTAATTAGGGAACGAGTCAATTTAGATGAGATGCAGTTTGGGTTCGTGCCAGGGAAAAGTACCACTGATGCTATATTTCTGGTAAGACAGCTGCAGGAAAAATACCTAGCCAAGGATAAACTTCTGTACCTGGCTTTCGTTGACATGGAGAAAGCCTTTGACAGGGTCCCCCGATCCCTTATCTGGTGGTCAATGAGGAAACTTGGGATAGAACAATGGTTAGTGAGAGCTGTGCGAGCCATGTACAGAGACGCTGTCAGTAAGGTGAGGGTTGGCAATGAGTATAGGGAAGAATTCCGGGTAGAGGTAGGAGTCCATCAAGGTTCTGTCCTCATCCCCCTCCTATATATCATAGTCCTCCAGGCGATAACAGAGGAATTCAAGACTGGATGCTCCTGGGAGCTCCTCTATGCTGATGACCTTGCACTAATTGCTGAGTCACTATCAGAACTAGAGGAGAAGTTTCAGGTGTGGAAGCAGGGACTAGAATCGAAGGGCCTTAGAGTCAACCTAGCTAAAACCGAAGTCCTAATAAGTAGGAAGGTAGACAAAACACAATCCCCTTCAGGTAGATGGCCCTGCTCGATCTGTAGAAAAGGTGTAGGTAGAAACTATATAAGATGTGCCCCGTGCAGGCTATGGACACATAAGAAGTGCACAATATCAAAGGCAGGTTAACTAGCAAGTTAGTTTTTGTATGTGGCAGATGTTCAGGTGCAATAAACACTGAAAATATGCAGAAAACTTCTGTCTCATTCCAGGGAGAAAAACTAGACGTAGTTGATAGCTTCTGCTATCTGGGTGACCAACTTAGTAGTGGGGGTGGGTGTGCTGAAAGTGTAGCTGCTAGAATAAGAATAGCCTGGGCAAAGTTCAGAGAGCTCTTACCTCTGCTGATGACAAAGGGCCTCTCACTCAGAGTAAAAAGCAAACTGTATGACGCATGTGTACGAACAGCCATGCTTCATGGCAGTGAAACATGGGCCATGACTGCTGAGGACATGCGTAAGCTCGCAAGGAATGAAGCCAGTATCCTCCGATGGATGAGTAATGTCAGTGTGCATACCTGGCAGAGTGTAAGTATCTTGAGAGAAAAGTTGAACATAAGAAGCATCAGTTGTAGTGTGCAAGAGAGATGATTGCACTGTTATGGACATGTGGCGAGAATGGATGAGGATAGCTGCGTGAAAAAGTGCCACACCCTAGCGGTTGAGGGAACCCGTGGAAGAGGCAAGCCTAGGAAAACCTGGGATGAGGTGGTGAAGCACGACCTCCGAACATTAGGCCTCACCAAGGCAATGACTGGTGACCGTGACCTTTGGAAATATGCTGTGCGTGAGAAGATCCAGCAAGCCAAGTGAGACCAAAATCCAAGGCCTCTGCCAGAGATGTAGCCAGCCCACTTACGCGTAACATTCCTTCATTGGACACTAAACTCCGCTTGCGAAGACATGGTGAGGCAAATGAAATTGAAATCGAATTAAATTTGTAGACTGGCACCCATGCCAACGTCTAACACTAAACTCGGCTTGCGAAGACCTGTTGGGGCAAGCGAAAGTGAAATCGTGATGGCACCTGTACCAGTGGAGCACTAAGAGCATCGTCCGAGAGCGATTGTTGCCAGAGCAACTGTCTAGCTTCCGTACCAGTGGTACATGAATAGCACCAGCATGATCGTTACCAACATCGCCTTTGCCAGTGGTACGTGAAAAGACATTCTAGCGAGATCGTTGGCAGTGTTGATGGACTGGCTCCTGTGCAAGTGACATGTAAAATACACCATTTCGAGCGTGACCGTTGGCAGTAAGACATTTGAGCGAGATCGTTGCCAATGCCGATGGACTGGCTCCTGTGCAGGTGGCACATAAAATACACCATTTCGAGCGTGGCCGTCACCAGTACCGCCTGACTGGCCCTCGTGCCGGTGGCACGTAAAAGTACCCAAATCGTCCAACCCATGCTAGCATGGAAAGCGGACGCTAAACGACGATGATGATGATGAAGATTTATATATACTTAAAAATAAGTGTGAGTGCACTGAGGGGTATTATGTGGCCATGATGTGGGGGCGGGTGATGGCCACAAAAGTTTGAAAACCTCTGGTATATAACAACATTTGTAATTAAGCTTTATGGTCAGAAACAAGTTTTTCCTTAACCAAGCAACAAAGCAAAAGCTCTTATCATTTCATTGTAATACCTTCTAGTTACATGTGCAGTAAGTATTTCTATAGCACACAAAGGCACTTCAAAATATATAAAAAGGCCATTCATATACATTGAACAAACCCACTCAATTTTTTAATGGCTTCTTCAACAATATACTGCTATTAGTAAATTCGAAACTTTCGGACTGATATTTGACATGA
>NC_142933.1:116907175-116922175 GCF_046866305.1 Octopus bimaculoides | reverse complement strand
CAAGTCAGGTGACTGGCTTGACCATTTTAATAGTGACAACAACATACACATTGCTCTCAATCTCTATTCATTTCTCCCCCTCTTCCTCTCTCGCTCTCTCAAACGTATACATGTGCAAGTAAACACAATCATTCACATCGTGGTATATTTACAAAACATTGATGGCATAACTACAGAGTTGTATCCCCCAACTTTGGAAGGTCATAACTTTCATAAAAATGAATATTTATTTATGAAATTTTCTATGCATATATTATTTATTATGTAGATTCCAAATATACAAAAATTTTCGGTGAAAGTGTTTTGGAAGAGGGTGGGGTACAATATTCGGAAATTCCACTTAAATTCCACTTAACTTCCAGGAAAATGAATATTTTTTCATGAAATTTTGTACAAATGTATCTTGATGTATGTACATTTTAAGCATGTAGGAAGTTTGAAGGAAACAACTGCAGGTTATTTTTGAGAAGTGTTCCCCACTTGGTGGTGTTTCGGAGCAAGTCGTCCATATTTGTTTCATTTTTCTCTATTATGTGCTTATGTGCATCCTTAGATTTCTAATGAAGTAATAGGCAGTGAAGAGAAGCAGTCATAAGAAAACTTTTAACTACCCCTATTCCTTTCTCTCCCCCTCTCTCGCTCTCTCAAAAGCATACACGTGCAAGTACACAATCATTCAGTAAAATATAACTCATGTTCGTCAATGTTTTGTAAATTTACCAAGATTTTCACTAGAGTGTTAGGGTTAGGGTTAAGGTTTAGGATTAATGTTACGGTTACGGTTTTTAGGGTCAGGGTTAGGGTTAGGGTTTAGGGTTAGTGTTAGGGTTAGGGTTTAGGGTTAGTGTTAGGGTTAGTGTTAGGATTAGGGTTGGGTAATCGTGCGGGTGTTAATCTGAAAAATTACAGATATGTGAAAAGTACCGACACTGCCATCTATTATAACTTTTGTTGTTCTGTTTAATATATACATAGATTATGCCTCCAAAGAAGAGAGTTTGCTGGGGAAAGACAGCAACCGGTTTAAAATGACAGCAACAGACTGCAGTAATGCACCACATTCCAGAAGCTATTTTGAACATAATGCAAAATGGTGCATCAACATCTTCTGCCCAATCTGATAGAATTCTGGCAAAACTGTGTAGCAACAGATCGCCAGCAATTGCTTCATCAGAAATTGCCGTCCTAGCTCCTGCTAAAAGAGATTACCCTGCTATGTATAATCAGGGCAGCGCAAAAAGTTGTTTTGCACAAGCATTTCTATAGCCAATTACACGGATGAAATTTACGTATGCTTAATAATTTTACACAAAACAGCCTTCAGACTTTCCCTATTAATTTCATCGTCTTTTGAATTATGAACATATTTACGTCATAAGGGTTTTTTTGTTGTAAGGCTTTCTTTTTTAGTTGATTTTCAGCTAGCAAGACTTATCGTAGATGGCATAATAAGTCACACCCGGACAAGGTCGGGTTATACTGCTAGTAACTGATAATTCTGATTTAATACTTCGTAGCATAACCATTATTCAGTTCCACTTCAACCAATCTCTTCTTGTAGTTCTTAATCAATGACTCACATGTTTCTTTAGGAATTTTTTTACCATTCTTCTTGACAAATATTCTTCAAATCTGGAATGCACGTTGGGGCTCTTGAATGAATTTTAATTTTCAAATAATGCCACAAATTTTCAATGGGTAGAAACTATATAAGATGTGCCCCATGCAAGCTATGGACACATAAGAGGTGCACATAAGACGTAGTTGATAGCTTCTGCTATCTGGGTGACCAACTTAGTAGTGGGGGTGGGTGTGCTGAAAGTGTAGCTGCTAGAATAAGAATAGCCTGGGCAAAGTTCAGAGAGCTCTTACCTCTGCTGATGACAAAGGGCCTCTCACTCAGAGTAAAAAGCAAACTGTATGACGCATGTGTACGAACAGCCATGGAAGGGACGATTGCTACTGTTGTTTAGCTCCAGGAAATATCGTTTCCAGCTGGCTATATGGCACAATATCTGTGTCATATTTTCGAACAGCTTAAACTAGGAGACAGTAGTTTATTATTTAAATTAATATAGCCTAGTACAATTTATACCCTATTAATTATTACTTTCCAAAAGTAAGTTCTTCCAGATATGGTTGATATAGGATATATTTATCTTTTTTTACTAGAGGACTTTTAAATTTTACACTTCCCCTAAGTATAAAATATACCCTCTAAGATCTGTTGAGATTATTACCTGAATTCACTTTTGGTGTACTTTACAAACATTTTATAAACGCCTTTTCTAAGTTACTTTTATCTCTATTAAAATTAAGTGTGGTTATCTTTTATTAATGTATGTGTTTTAGCTTTTAAAATTATATATATATATATGTACATATATACATATACACACGTTAATACAGATTTTTATTTTGAAAATGTAATCGATGTAACTTATCTTTCAAACAAATTTAATGAGGCCGAAATTGCAAATCAAATTCCTTCATTAGACAAGTTTTCTTCAATTTATTCTAAATAAGAATTTTTACATTCTTCCTATCTTTTATTTCACTTTGTACATATATACACATATGCACAGAGACAACAACTATCTAAAAGCCTACACACCTAAATATAAATTGAAAGCAAATGAAGGAGACAAAAATAGTGTTTGGAGAAAGCAAGGAGAGTTTGTATTTCTATCTCTCTCTCCCTTTCTCCATCTCTCTCTTTCCATATATATACATATATGCATGTATGTATGCATATAGTTATGTGAGTATGTACACGGGTATGTCTCCGTCTTGATATCACATCATTTTTGTTATTGAGTGTCATTCATTTCTAATATACAGCAAAAATATGGCTGACCAACTACTTCAAAACAGCTACGGGTTGCTGACAGGAAAGGCCTGCCTCAAATGTGGAGGCAGACTTTTTTGTTTCTTGATAAGCAAACTTTTCTCATATTGTGAGAAATATTTTACTTGCTGCATCCAAAACTATACTCTATATTCTATATACTTACCTTTCAGCTTAGCCTTAATTATAAACATTTAAAACCTGTTTACAATCATAAGATGCTCACTTATTCAATTGATATAATCCTAATGTATATTTATATTTTTTATAAGATTTAGATACCTTTTATACTTAATCTCATTAGTTATTAAGATTATTCATTTAGATCCTTTTCATTATTTTAATCTTTAATAATCTATTTTAGATCTTTCTTATTACTTATCTTTTTACTTATCTTTCCATAAAGGATATATTTTAGCCAGTACAATTGTGAACTATGGTACTTGAGACTACATGTGTAATCTTAAAACCTATTTTATTGTTAACAAATCCTCATACTTTTTTTAGATATATAAAATTAAGCCGTAGAATGATTTATAATTACTCTCACATGTGCAATATTCCTGATCCCTCTGTCAAACCATCCAACTCATGCCACCATGGAACATGGACATTAAATGATGTGGATGGATGAATGGATGGGTGGGTGGATAGATGGATGGGTGGACATATGGACAGACAGACAGACAGATACAGATATATCTCTTATAATCACATGATTGACCAGGCTGTCGAATGTTGTTATACATTACTGGTCAGAATACACTTTGCATCATTTTAATTTCCGAATGATACCACCCCACTGGCTAGGTGAGCTGGCCAATATTACCCCCCGAACAGAATGCCAGTCTGTTGCAGGGTCAACCATTTGCAGCTCAGTGGACTGGAGCAACGTGAAATAAATTGTTTTTTGCTCTAGAACATAGTGCACCACTCAGTATGGGAATCATCACCATAACATCATCATCATCATCATCATCATCATCATCATCACCACCACCACCATTTCCAATCTGCTTTAAGACAGCAACACACACACACATATACTTAGATAAAATATATATACATATAGAGATAAATACAGTGACAACCATATAATTTTTCTTTCTTCACCAGTGTTAGAAGCCATCATAATTTTATTAAATATGCCAATTCATACATTACACACACACATATATATATATATATATATATATATATATATATATATATATACACACTCACACACACACAGAGATTGCAGTACTGCTTGGCATTTGCGCCTGAAAGCTCCAATACGAACAGATGGTGAATGTACAGAACAACCATTGGTTTGCCATGTCTGCAAAACAAGTTCTGAGAGTGATAAAAATCAAACATCCAGTGAATATCATGGTATTTGGAGTGAACACTAGTGACAGCGACGTTATGCCTCCATTCATCTTCCCACACGGCCTCAGACTCAATACGGAGGCCTACATCAAGTGCCTGGAGGAAGTAGTGCTGCTCTGGGTCAAGAGGGTGGCTGCTGGAACACCCTATGTCTGGCAACAGGACTCTGCACCATGCCACACAAGCAGGAGACATTTTCTGTGACCATACCACCCCTAACATCTGGCCACCTAACTCCCGAGACAGCAAGCCTCTTGATTGTTATGTGTGGGGCACAATTGAGTGAGAGACCAACAAAACTCTTTGTAACACCAAAGATGAACTGAAGGCAACAATTATGGTAGCATTCACCAAATTAAACAAGGAGACTATCCAGAAGATTGCAGGAGGTCCCAAAGTCGTCTGGAGGTGATTTTATTGAATACATTTACTCTTTAGTATTTCAAGATAATTTTACATAATATTGGTAAATATATCAGTTAAAATGAGATGTCAGTATTATTTTCATTTTTGCATAATTCAGACAATTTATTCACCACACCCTGTGTGTGTGTGTGTATATATATATATATATATATATATATATATATATACATACACACACACACACACACAAACAAACAATCTGTGAGAAATACTGACTCTATGATATTGAAAGAAAGTGGTGAAATATTTACTAACCTTGCCAAAATTAACTGAAAACCGTTTCTCATCTTCTATTGCATGTGCAAAACCACTTTGGATACCAAAGTTAACACTGAAGAATGGGAATCCTTTTGGAATCTACAAATAGAAATGAAACAGACTAATGGTTAACCCATACTACCTGCAGTTTTTAGCGAAGCAATCAATATTTTTCAATATTGAGGTTTGCAGAATGCATTGCACCATACTGTTTCTTAAGAAGTTTTTGTATTCTCACATAATATTTCCAGAGATTTACAGCTACACACATTGCATTTAGTGTATCCACTTTGGTATGGTTTTCCAGTCCAAATAATGGACCAGATAATGTTACAGGAAGTTGTGGTAATGGACATTATTTGCTAATGAGGTGGAAGATTTCTGGATAATATAAGAAAATGAACTGACATGAGCTAAGTATCATTTCTTGCATTCGATGTATAGTTTTATCGAATGTTGGTGCCCTGTATAAACAGTGCATCTATAAATGACATAATATTGTAGGCAATAACCCGAAGGGCCATTGTTGGGTTTTCTACAATTACAATTTTTCATGTCATTGTGGGAGTTATAATTAGAGAAATACTGATTATCAACAGTAATAATCTTTTTGAGCCTAGTGTTAAGGGATGTAAAATATTTCATCAGAGAAACCACAGGTGAGCAGGGACATGATTATTGAAGACTGAAACTAATGAAAGAGCAAAGAGATCTTTAATAAATAGTGTGATGGGAACGTTTTTTTTTTTTTAACTACAAAAACAAAATTACTGATCGCCGTATGTCTTTTTTGGTCAGATCCACCAATTTTTTGTTCATATTCCATTCAGTCTCGCACTCAAGAATTGCTTTCTGCAATAAAAAGAAAACGGAAAGGGAGAAAAGAATAAGACAAACAGACAACAAGAATGAATAAAAGAAATGTCAACTGTGATATTGTTATTCATAAGTAAATATTATTTTCATTATCTTCATAGGCACAGGCATAGCAATATGGTCAAAAAGTTTCCCTCTCTACTACATGGCTTCATGACCAGTCTCACTGTGTGGCACCTTAGGTGACAATCTTCTACTATAACCCCAAACTGACCAAAACTTTGAGTAGATTTGATACATGGAAAGCAAAAGAAAGTCATCATACATATATATATATATATATATATATATATATATATATATATATATATATGTATATGTATGGATAAATATATATATACATATATAGGAAAATAGAGAGTTCAAATTGATATATGTTAATTTATTAACATATTATATTATTACAATAATATTAAAAAAAATATAAATACAATCTCCACAATTGTTTCGATTCAAACCCAAAAATCAAAAACAAATTCATAAAATTCATATTATGGGAATATTTTGGGGAAAGAATCTCATCAGAATAATGGACGAAAATCACAAATGAGAAGTTTCAATCCCCAAAACAGACTGAATCAATATATGCTTATGTTTTTAGGTGTGAGCATCAATAATATATATACATATATATCTATATATATATATATATATATATATATATATATATATATATGTATGATTCTCTGTCTGAAGAATTTTTAATACATGTCTTACATGTTTCTCCTACATGTACAATCTTGTAACTCTTATTAGCAAACAGAGCATGTGTTAATATCATCATCATCATCATCATCATCATCGTTTAACGTCCGCCTTCCATGCTAGCATGGGTTGGACGATTTGACTGAGGACTGGTGGACCAGGTGGCTACACCAGGCTCCAATCTGATTTGGCAGAGTTTCTACAGCTGGATGCCCTTCCTAATGCCAACCACTCCGAGAGTGTAGTGGGTGCTTTTACGTGCCACCAGCACAAAGGCCAGTCAGGCGGTACTGGCAATGGCCACGCTCAAAATGGTGTATTTTACGTGCCACCTGCACAGGAGCCAGTCCAGCAGCACTGGCAATGATCTCGCTTGAATGACTTTTCACGTGTCACCGGCACAAGTGCCAAATAATACCAAAAATGTTTTCCAACCTATATATATATATATATATATATATATATATATATATATGCAGTGGGATTGATATCATGATAAGAAATGGGAATAATGAATAATGAATAATAACGCTATTTATTGTTAACTCACCTTGAAATACATTGGGGCCATAGCACCTTCTTCATTGTCTACAGGAACACACTCAATATGAGCATGAGGAAAGCGGTTTAAGTGCATACTCGTCTCCAGAAATATTGGATCTTTGTTTAGTCCTTGAAACATTCTTACTAGAAGCTTCTTGAATGTCTGCAAGTAGGACAAACAAAAGTCAGTTAGTAACATTGATTTGTTAAATGTTAAAGACAAGTTCAATCATATATATCCCCATCATCATTTTAATGTCCACTTTTCCATACTTGCATGGGTCAGATGGAATTTACTGATGCATATTTTGCTATGGCTAGATACCTTTCCTGTCACCAACCCTCACATGTTTCCAAGTGAGGTAATTTCATCACAGAATATTACAAATGAATGACACTGCTTGTATGAGAATGACACTCATTTACAACTATCATGTGATGTCAGGACAAAGATACACACACACACACGCACATACATACATACATACAAACATAAACCATGATGTCCAAGCTGCACACTGATTGGTTAAAAGACTGTTCATAAGATTCAGCCTGCTGGAGTTTATCATCATTGTTTAATGTTCGTTTTCCATGCAGGACTGTTTGACAGGAGCTGTCCAGACTTTGATTGTCTGTTGTGGCATGGTTTCTACAGCTAGATGCCCTTCCTAATGCCAACCACTTTACAGAATGTGTTGGGTGCTTTTTACATGCCATCAGCATGGGTGCATTAATGCAGCACCGGCAAATGTGCATTTTATGTGGCTTCTTTCAGTTTCTATCTACCAAATCATTAAAACACAGAACAGTCTTCTGACTGGGATTCTATAAAAATCATCCAACACACAAGCTGATACATGTTATCAATAGCAAATGTATGAATATATATATATATATATATATATATATATATATATATTCTTCGAAACGCCGGAGTTTTAATGGTGGCAGCTGATGAAGGGGATGTTTCTATGTGGCCTGCTTGTTTGTTGCACCTTGTTCTTTTGCCACGTCATGTACCCAGTTATGTATCTATATGTACATGTAGATGAACGTATATACATACATGTACATATATATGCATATACTCATATATATATATATATATATATATATATATATATATATATATACCAGAATTGACAAGGAGTTTAATCTTCTCATAAATCATGTGCAAAATCAAGTATTTTTTTGTTTTGTATTTTTATCATTATTTGAAGCCAGTACAGAGACAAAATCTTCCAACAAGAACTTCTGCATAGAAAGGATCAACATCTTATCCAGGAAGAGATTTATTTCCCATCAAATTAAAACTACGGCAAAAGGAGATCAACACTGATCCCTGTGGATTCTAGTAAAACTTTGGCAAAGAATTA
Organism: Octopus bimaculoides; assembly: GCF_046866305.1. Taxonomy (NCBI): domain Eukaryota; kingdom Metazoa; phylum Mollusca; class Cephalopoda; order Octopoda; family Octopodidae; genus Octopus; species Octopus bimaculoides. The sequence goes on along the minus strand of NC_142933.1, from coordinate 116,913,772 downwards.
GCTGAAAATGAGAATACAACAGGGTAAAATATATGAATCAAAACAGTGGGGTGTATACAGAAGAGGCTTACAACACAATAGTAAAATATAACACAAAGTATTAGAAGATTAAAAGAGATTAAGGTTAGTCTATTTGAGGAGAAAGACCACACATAAGTAATGTTCACTTCAAAAATAAGAAGGAGAAAACATTAAGCAGACAAGTCAACATTTACAGTGAGAATAACATTAAGGTTATTTTGAAATGCAGAGTACAGTGATTTTTAAAAGGGGGCAGTACTGTCCCCTATGAAGGAGGAGATTACCTGAGGGGATGGCAGGGTGTGCCAAGGTAAGAAACAGAAAGAAAATAATAGCTAAGTACTGTCCTTTACTGACAGTTGTAGCCCAAGCAGATTTGGAAACACACGGAGGGTGACTGAGGGCATATAGATTGATACACCTTGTAAATTTCTATAACAATGTACCTAGCTAACCAAACTTAATTGGATTATGTATAACTTGTTAATTTATTATTATTATCATTATTATTATTATTATTTATTTTATTTTGTCGTTGTTTCTGAGAGTGCAGGTTTACTCTGAATAATATAGCTGAATAAATTAAGAGTAACAAGAAACTAGTGATGAGTTTAGGGCAGTAAGTTGAAACCTGTTTGATCGGTGTTGTCCTAATATATATTTATGTAATTGTAGAAAAAATAAACAAGAAATCTTTGAGCGAGGGAGGGAACTACTATCTGGTAAGACAAATCATCAACTAGAAACAACAGCCAATCTACCTTAAATCATGTCCTAACATCTTAAAACAAAAGAAGGTCATATTAGATAATGTAATCTAAAATACAGTATGTCTGGAAAAAAAAAGCAAGATAGTCATAGATGGAATGACTTGCTCAGTCAGAGCTGAACGAGGGCTAAACAAAAACAATAACCATTATTGATATCTACAAGGGCATCTCTATATGATCAGTCAACCTGCTAGAAATAGCAACCAAATATTCTTCAAAATACACATCTACAGTTTTATAAAACAGAAATGACATATTAGGCAACGTAATAATCCTAGTTACTTCAAAAAAGGCATGATGGTCATGGATAGAATACTTTTGATCTTAGACTGGCTTGCTCAGCTATAACTTGGAGCTGAGTATTGTCAACATCATCATTTTAACATCTGTTTTTCCATTCTTGCTTGGATTAGACATAATTCCTTGAGGCACTTTCTCCATAGCTGGAAGTCCTTCCTATCATCAATCCTTACCTGTTTCCTAATAACATAATTCCCTTTGTCCAGACATGTTTCCATGGAAACAAATGAAACTACTCAGGTGATGAAGACACTTGCTTTCAACTATCACATAATGTATCAACAAGGAGACACACACACACACACACACACACACACACACCAATGCCTCACCCCTCCCATAAATTCATTGTCCTGCAAGTTACTTGGTAACCCTGCTGGTGCTGGTGTCATGTAAAAAGCATCCAGTCCACATTGTGAAGTGGTTGGAATTTGGAAGGACAGCTAAATGCCCTTCCTAATGCCAACCACTTTGAGAGTGTAGTGGGTGTATTTTACGTGCCACTGGCACAGGAGCCAGTAAAGCAGGCCTCGTAATCATCATGTTCGGATGGTGCTTTTTACATGCCACCAGCACAGGAGCCAGTCAGGCGGAACTGGCATCGACCACGTTCAGATGGTGGTTTTTACGTGCCACCAGCACGGGAACCAGTCAGGGGTCACCAGCCCCAGCTACAATATTGGTTTTACTTGATTCAACAGGTCTTCTCAAGCATATCATATCGCCTGACACATCAGGAATATTCTTAACAGGACCAGACATGCGTGGCTGTGAGCTCACTTTAGTTGCTAGGTCTTCTCAACCACAGCATATCTCCAAAGGTCCTGGTCTCCTGACATTGCCTCTGTGAGGCCCAATGTTGGAAGGTCATGCTTCACCACCTCATCCCATGTCTTCTTAGGTCTACCTCTTCTACGGGTTCCTTCTACAGTTACGGAGTGGCACTTACTCACACAGCTGTCTTCATTCATATGTAACACATGGCCATACCAGAGTAGTCGCCTCTCTTGCACACCACATTTGATGCTTCTTATGCCCAACTTTTCTCTCAGGGCGCTTACACTCTGTCATGTATGCACACTAGCATTACACATCCAGCAGATCATACTAACTTCATTTCTTTCAAGCCTACACATGTCCTCAGCAGTCATGGCCCATGTTTCACTGCCATGTAGCATGGCAGTTCGCACACATACATCATACAGTCTACCTTTCACCCTAAGCAAGAGGCCCTTAGTTGCCAGCAGAGGTAGAAGCTCCCCAAACTTTGCCCAAGTTATTTTTACTCTAGTTGCTACAATCTCAAAGCAACTGCCCCCACTACAGACTTTGTCGCCTAGGTAGCAGAAGCTATTAACTACTTCTAGTTTCTTTCCTTGGCATGTGATGGAATCTTGTTTTCTGTACATCTTCAGTGTTTATTGCTCCAGTGCTTCTGCCACACACAAAGACTATTTTCCCGGTTAACCTTACTTTGATACTGCTGCACCTTTTATGTGTCCATAGCTTACACCAGGTACATCGTATGGAGTTTATCTCCTAATATAATTAGCATAGTTGTTTTTATATATTTGTCCAAAATCATGCAGGAAGGAGTAGGAGAAAGAGTAGTATAAATGAAGTGGAGAGGAGAGAAAATAGTAATTCAGTGAAGGAGAAGTAGTGAGAGTAATAGCCCTGAGAGGGAGTGAGAGAAAGTAATAGTAATGAGAGAGAGGAAGTAGCAAAGAGCTTGTCATGTATCTTCTGTTTTTCTCCATCACAACATATGAATGAGAAAGGAAGGGGTGAGAGACGAATAACGAAGGAAGGGGTGAAAAAAGTCAGTGTTTCAACTCTGTATGAGTATCATGTGTGTGTGTGTGTGTGTGTGTGTGTGTGTGTGCAATGGAAGTGGGATGGTGAACATTCAATGCTGAAAAGAAAAAAATCAAACAGCGTTTCAACTCTGTGTGAGTATATGTGTGTATGTGTGCGCGTGTGGAAGGGAAGTATGTGAATGTATGTGAACATTGACATGTGTATTAATTTGATTTACCATCAATATCTTCTACTATAATAATAATCTTGTGTATTTCTCCATCACAACATATGAATGAGAAAGGAAGGGGTGACAGATGAATAAGGAAGGAAGGAAGGAAGGGGTGATGGCAAACTTGGTAGTGGGACGATGGAAGTTCTACAGTGAAGAAAAAAAATCAGTGTTTCAACTCTGTATGAGTATATGTGTGTGTATATAAAAGGAGTCATGTGAATGTTTGTGTGTGTGTGTGTGTGTGTGTGTGTGTGTATGTGTGTGCAATGGAAGTGGGATGGTGAACATTCAACACTGAAAAGAAAAATCAAACAGCGTTTCAACTCTGTGTGAGTATATGTGTGTGTGCATGTACAAAGGAAGAATGTGAATGTTTGTATTTGTGATTATTATGTACCTTATTTCGAACCTTATTTATCTATAAAATACAACAATTAACCCTCATTTTTGACAGCACAAGGCCAGTTAGTATATATATAAAATGTAGACATCTTACCTGAACCTCATCCCAGACATCTTCATCCATGGCAGTTGAAGATGCAACATGCTGAATAGGAGCAAGAATACAATGTCCCTCTGTGAGAGAAGTACAATCTGGAAGAGCTAAATAGGCCTGAAGAAAAACAGAACAAAAACTATTACAAAGAACTCTCTCTTTGAAAACACGTATGTCAAATATATTTAATCCTTCAACATTCAGATTGCTCTGAATATAATGCTTATTTATTCACATTGCTTTAAATTAATTATGCTTTAAATTAATCATTGCTTTAAATTAATCATTATTTGATAGCTTCAAAATTTTGATGATGTTATTGTTTACTTTTAGACTGCCATTCTAGGGCAGAAGGTGTGAGAAGCCAGTTCTGGCCGGTTTGAACATAAAACAGGTAGAAAATTTGGGTTGCATATGGCCAGCGTAAATGCTAAAGAGTTAAAAGAAATAGTTAGACACGGACAGAAGTACAGAAAATGGAAGCTCAAATGAAGTGGTTGTAGAGTATACCTTGTCACATGTATAATGTCTACGAAAGTAAACAAATAATTGGGTGTAACACAAAATATATAAAATTTTAGATAGATCAGGGTTCAAGCTACAGTAGGAGGCATAAGCATGATTTGCTTCACAACTACATGGTTTGCAGTTCCATCAAACATCATGGTGCCTTGAGCAAATTTCTTTTACCAAAGCCCTGGGTTGACCAATGCTAAGTAAGTGTCAAAAACTGCATAATGTGGAAGCCTGTTGGAAGTGGTGAGGACTGTTCCTGGTCTTTGGTGCAGTTTAAGACTATACCTTAAACCCATGGGTGACTTCAGTAAAGTCCACCATCTTGCAGGCATTCATCTAAATCTCCAGTCTGAGCGTAACTTTCTCCTACCAGTCTAAGAAGCTATCATCATTTAACATCCACTTTCCATGCTGGCACAGGTTAGGCAGTTTGACATGAGACTAAATTTGTTGAGGCAAATTTTCAACAGCCAGACACCTTTCCTGTCACCAATTCTCACCTGTTTCCAAGCAAATCATATTTCCACATGGCTGGACATATCATCATAGAAGACTTGAGAGACTGGAAACAAGTGACTCAGCTTGGATGACAGTGATGCTAATTTATAATTATTCCATGCTATCAAAACAAGGAGACACAAACACATACAAACACACACATATATGACAAGCTTCTTTCAGTTTCTGTCATCCAAATTCATTGACAAGCCTTTGGTCAACCCAGGGCTATAGCAGAAGACACTTGCTGAAGGTAATATGCAATGGAATTGAACCTGAAATCATGTGGCTTGAAAGCAAACTTCTTAACTACAAAGTCATGCCTGAAACATACAAATATATACAAAATGTCTTACTTTTTGTCCAATAGCAACAAGAAGATGTTTTGATATATTTTCAAAACAAAATTTACAACCTGCCATAGATTTTGACATCTGATTATGATCTGAAATAGAAAATGAAATTATATAAGAATATTGAATAAGCTGTTAAATTTATGTAGCAACTGATCCTTGAGAGGAAAGGATAGAGAGGATTCAAGAGAAGAAGAGGGTGAGGTACACGATGTCAGTAAGGGACAGCTGCAGGAATGGGTAGTGGACCAGGTGCATGCCAGTGGAGATGAGCAAGGGTTTGCAGGCCTTTTCTCTAGTAAAACTTATGGTATATTGGGTATTATGGAAGAGAGCAGGAGAACTGTCAAGAACAAGATGTAGGTAATAAAGAAGGCATCTAGATGGCTCTGGCTGAAAAGTGGGTGACTAATACACTCAGTAGAATGCCACTTGGGCCAGTGGCTGAACTTTGATCAAACTTGATTGGGTCATTTGTCTGAGAATGCATGTTGCTTGACTGGAAACACCCTGTAGCTCCACGATACAACACTGATGATGTGTCCAAATACGTGCAACTGTAAATACCTGACAACTTACACATTGACTTCTTTGCATATCCTGTTTACATCCATTTTCTCATGACCCTACAAAACAGACAGGTAGTGTTTTGTTTTATGAGAAATTATTTTTAAAAGCTAGAGGACCTTCTTACCTCTAAACAAAGCAATTCCCATTGGTCAAAGCAAATCAAGTGATTCAATACATAACAGACCAGGGATATCGCTGTTGCTAACTGGACTGCTTTAGTTGAAAAATGGAGAGGCTCTAGCAATAATATTCCATGCTACTGGGATTTGATCCATTCATAGTTCCCTTGTGCCCAAATGAATCGGGGCAAGAAAGTGAAGTTTACTTGATCCCTTGATCTGAATGAATGTAGATGTTGATAGAGTTGGCTTTTGAAAGTATTAGAGGTGACTCTTATATAATTCTTTTCAATCTCAACTAATTATTTGACCTAGGGACAAACAAAAACAGAACAACAACTACACATGATAGTCATGGCTGGAACTCCTTTGATGAAAAGTCTATTCGATCAGGGTTGATCTGAGACTAAACAACAAAAACATTAACAATAACTCACGTGTTCAGTTGGATTAATATGTTTCTACTCATAACGCTTCAACAATCTCATTTAATGTTCGATATAAAACAATCCATTTGTAGCAAAACATGCAAATGATAAATTTACAAACTTGCTGAACTTACAAGATATGGCTCTTGCTTTCTGCAAATCAAACGTTTTAGCACCAGATTGCTCCCTGGCAGCATTAGCTATAAACATATCATCGACCACGTACTCATCAGTTGTCTTCTGTACATTCTGGAAGAAGAATTCAAAAAATTTAGCATCCTTGGAAATGAATATCTTCTGTATTTTTATCTTTTGTTTTTTTATTTGCTTCGATCATTAGACTTCGGTCATGCTGAGGCATCACCTTGAAGGAGTTTAGTCAAACAAATCAATGCTAGCACTTATTTTTAAGACTAGTACATATTCTATTGGTCTTTTGCTGAATTACTAAGTTATAAGGACATAAGCAAACCAACACCAGTTGTCAAGTG